>NC_047657.1:1595990-1630168 GCF_902201215.1 Prunus dulcis | reverse complement strand
CTGTTTGTTGACTTAGTCTGGCTGTTGGTAGGGTTTCTGAGATTATTTGACAGGTGAAAATTTTGGGATAAATCAAAAATAAAGGGGAGGTTCTGCCGAATTTTCGGCAGAAATCTAAGGAAATTTAAAGAGAAATTGAAGTCAGAAGGGTAAGAAGGTCATTTGTGCCCGACATTTGTCAGGTGTCGGACACGCACAGGACTTGGCTCGAATTCCAAAGTGGAAATTGGGTCGGGTCCTGTCAATTTGGAATCAGAGCATAGGTTTTACTTCCTGTAGACTTCGCACTTTGTGCATCCTCGTTCTCTTCTCAAGTTGGGCCCAAATGGTGGTGGTATCAGTAGGAAAATCAGATAGTTTTCTAAGAGGTTTGTAAAGAGCCGTATCTATCGTACCTAGTAGGCAGGGAAATCCTAACACTCAGTAGACCTTGGAGAAGTTAGCCCAAGCTATAGTCAGCCAGAGATCCATCCGTGAGATGGGTGGATCAAGTAAACAGGAGTAAGAGCTATCCATTGGAATAATAATGGTATCTAGCAGTAAACAAGGATTGAGTTGAAGGAGTATAGCAGGTCATAGGAAATCCTGGTTGTTTCATAGGAGAATAAAGTTTTGGGTAGGATGTGATTAAGAAGTGATGTTAAACTCCTTTGACCCGTACGAAGTAAACATTTTGGGAACAGAATATGATAGTCAACCTTATTCATGAGTCTACAGAAGGTGTGAACACAGGAGATTTGCAGCAGGATAGAGGATAACGGTTGAAACCGAATACAAGAAAAAGGTTTCACGTACTATTTCTAGTAATAAACAATGGGAAGTAAGAGGTAGTATCTGGTCATGATAAAGTTAAAAAGCCTCCATCCCAGGTATTGTAATTAGTTGGTGGTGATGTCTGTCCCAGCCAGATAAGGGTCAGACTATGGGGTGCACTCTGTACACAGTATTGGGAAGGAGATAATCTTACTCAGGAAGAGATCAAGAGAGATACTACAGTGGTGATTACAGTTTTCCAACATCGAACGGCCGCAAGCTTGGAGGCCATCGAATTGGAGCTAGTGGTAGTAGAGAAACCAGCTAGGATGGTAATATTGCAAATGGTTTTAAGGCTGGTGTAGCCAAAAGTATGGAGAGACATAATGAACTACAGTTTCAGAATGAGTTAAGTAAAAAGATGCTGGTTTGAGGATATGCCTTAAGTGACAATTATTGGATTTCCTTGAATTAGATGTTTCCAATAGATGCCTTCCTCGAGACATAGTATGGAGCACCCAAGTACGAAGAAAGAATGCTAAGTAAGGTTTATCGAAATCTGGAAGTGTTGTAATCCAGGATTGACAAGGAGTTAGGCAGATATTGGAAGAAGGATTTTCAAATAAGTATTCTCGATAATTATCACCTGAGGAAGGTGAAATGAGATTTAAGGAAGTCAGGGAGCCAAATCCTAGCTAGATTGGACCCAATAAGATTACAGAACGTGTAGAAAATAAGCAGTCCAGATTTTTGAAGAGAAAGTAATTAGCTTTCAGTGAGATGTGCAGTGTAGTAACCCGAGTAGCCAATGCAGGAGCAGTTCTTCTCCCCTCCTGGAAGGACAGAGATGCAAATTTCGAGGACGAAATTTTTATAAGGGGGTAGATTGTAAGAACCCAAAACAAAATATCAAAAAGAAAGAAAATATCTAAAAAGGTAAGGAAAATATCTTTTAGCGAAATGACCAAATTGCCCTCGCATATTTTAATGGGGGAAAATTTGACTTTTTAATCGGAAAAGAATTTGGGAATTTCGCCTACGCCATTGCGTAGAGCGCGGCGAAAGGAGTTCGTAGACACGGAATAGACCCGAATCGGAGCCGTAACGAAGAAGTTATGGTCTAAAAACCGCGAGGGGCAAAATGGTAATTTGGTCAAAAAGTCAGATATTTATATCACTCTCCCTCCTCTCCCCCGTCAGCTCTCTCTCTCCTCCCGCAGCTGCCCTCGCCCGCGACCTTCCTCCCTTCCCGACGTCGCACCGGCCGCCTCGCTTGGAGTTGATCTCCGAGACCGGTGCCAAACAAACCAGCACACGACGGCCGACGTTTCCTTACCCACCTCCGCCGCTGCCGCGGTCGGAATCGGCCGGAATCTGCCATGGAAGTCGACGGTTCGTCCGAATGCCATCCGAACTTCCAGCCGCTCGATCTCCTCCGTTTCTCAACCAAATCAGTCGAGTGAGGGTAATCAGGTATCAGGAGCCCGACAGAATTTTAAAAGGAGACCTCCGAGGGATCGAAGTAGCTCGGACCATCTGTGAGTGGACCTTCTTTCATAATTCAGATTTCATAAATGAATTGATGTGCTTTTATATGAATTGATGTGCTTTTATATAAAATAGATTTTATAAATGATTTTATATAAATGAGTTTTATAAATGAGTTTATTTGAGTAAGTTTCTTCATTCAGTTTTTGAGTAAGTTTTAATACGATTTTGAATATGATCAGTACAGTAATAATTCTATAAGTCGGTGCTGCTTATTTACCAGTTTCAGAAACAGAGTTTGAGTTTTGAATCAGTTAAGACCGCAGCACGACTTGAGTTTTACAGTTATTATTCAGATATTTCTTTTTAAAAGGACTTTATTTTAAAACCACCTCGTACCCGTTTTTCTTTATGGTGATTACCCAGAATCGGACCGATGTCTACGGACATCCAGTCTGATTATAGTTCAGTCAGTGCACTTGACTTGCCTCACGAATTTCGGGGACGCTCGGACCGTGAGTGCCAGGATTTGCGGCTCGGCAGACTTGGTGTCCCGAGACCTGCCAGGATTGCGGCTCGGCTGACTCTGTGTCCTCGAGACCTGCCAGGATTGCGGATTAGGCTGACTACGGTCCCCTGTATCCTGCCAGAGCGACTCGAGTTGACTTGGTGTCATCGAGGAATCTGCCGGCGGGACAGGCTGATCATAGTCCCCTGATTTCGCCATTTTGCGGCTCGGGTAAGTCTGTGTGACGCCCGAGACCTGCCAGGGAATTGACGGAAATGACAGGGGTACAAACTGGTGGTATTTCAAAGGATTTTGAGTTTCTTTTATTTAACTATGGTTTTCAGCTATTATAAATCAGTTTTTCTGATTTTTCAGATATAGATCCCTTTATATTTGTTCAGTTATGAAAGATCTGAGTACAGAGTTTTTATACGCGTTGGATTTCAGTACTTTAATGAAAGCTTTGAATTCAGTGGTTTGTATGAAACTTTCAAGTTTGAATATGACTGATATAGAATGCCTTGAATTGACTACGCGTGATATAATAAGTAAGAATTCAGTTTTATTTAGCTAAATTTATTTTACCATGGGGGATATTATGTTTATGAGAATTGTTTTGAAGAACATTATTTTTGTTTTGGTCCACTCACATTTTCAACCTGTTTTTCGCCCCCAGGCCGTAGAAGTACGCGGGATCCACCACCGGGCCAATCATAGTTTCCGCGCCAAGGTAAAGTTTTGCAGAATCCTTGCAACCTTGAAAACCCTAGAAAATGCTCTGATATCATGTTGAACATAAGGAATTGAGGTTGGAATCTGTTTGTTGACTTAGTCTGGCTGTTGGTAGGATTTCTGAGACTGTTTGGCAGGTGGAAGACTTTGGGTATGGTCAAAATACAGGGGAGACTCTGCCGAATTTTCGGCAGAAGTCTAAGGAAATTTTAAAGAGAAATTGAAGTAAGAAGGGTAAAAAGGTCTTTTGTGCCCGACCTTCGCCAGGTGTCGGACACGCACAGGACTTGGCTCGAATTCCAAAGTGAAAATTGGGTCGGGTCCTGTCATTAAATTTCATATTAAATTATCATTCAACACATGCATTACCTATAAAGTTCAACTCAACAATTCAAAATCACATCAATTTAATTTGACAAAACAAATATATATATATATATATATATATATATAAAATTCAAATCTTCTTCATCATCATCTTACAAAATTTTGGGGGATGCGACTGAGGGGGAAAACATAAATATATAAACATAAAGTTTCATCTTACAAATTTTCATTGGTTGCAACTTGCACATGGAAACATAAATATATAATAATGTTGTAAAGTCAACAATGTGGATCCCAAAATGGCAAGCCACACTGCCCAATTGATTGAAGAATATTAATGATGTTTGTCTGCCAATTATTTTGTGAAGTGAACAGCCAATGTCTTAGGCCTATAAATAGATACCTCCATCAGGAGAAGAGGGTGCTTAGTGAAGAGGAAGAGAAGGAAGAAAGAAGGTGAGTGAGTGGATAGGAAAGAGAGCGGAGAGAAATTCTCTAAGAGAGAAAATTCAGTGAGCCACACATATTGTAAACACTAAAGTTGTAGCCCTATTATTTTATATAGTGGAAAAGTTACTGCTACTACTCTCCGAGGACGTAGGCATAGCCGAACCTCGTTAAATGCTGTGTCTCATCTACTTTACGTGCAGCTCAAAATTTTACCACATATTCCGTTCATTTTATAACAAATAATACATATATATTTTTATGTTTGTGAAGGGTAGGTTGTGGGGCAATATAGCCAGAGAGCTCCTTTGGCAGCGCCACTGCAATGACGGTCGGACAGAAGCTGGTGGAGTGGAGTGATGCGGCTGCAATTCAAGAAGCCGAAGTCAGAGCCCTATGGTTGACTTGATTTAGTGTCGGGAGAGGGGGATGCGGTTGCGAGAGAGAGAGAGAGAGAGAGAGAGAATTAGGAAGAATTAGGAGAGGGAGGTTAACTTAGGGTTAAATATAAATATTATAATTATATATATTGGCGGACCCATAATTTTTTTAACGGAGGTTCAATATTGATTAAGTATGAAAAATAGTTTTTCGGAATAATCATTTTCTCAAGATAATTTTTGGCTGCTTTTATTCCTTACACATCAAATAAGAAAACTTGATTTTATGAGATTTTAGTATGAAGTATATATTGACTTAATGAGCCATCATTTTTAGCCTAAATCGTATTTTGCATTAAAACCGATTTTTCATATTTTGATTTGGTGGGAATTTAATTTTCTAGTATTTTTATTTGAATCCAAATGGGGGTACTTCCTTATTTACATTGTAAACTTAAGTAAATAGAGTAATATAAAAATAAATAAAAGTAAAAGGACAAAGACATTTACTTAAATGTTGAAAATGGAAATAAAGTAATCTGTACACCAGTTGAGCAAAGGGCAATTTGAAGCACCTACAATGGTTTTTCCGGCGAGGGAAGGTGCAGCTGCACCTCCTTGCGCCTTAATGGATCCCCCACTGTATATATATATTTTTATTTATTTAAATATAAACATATATATATATATATATATATATTTGGATCGGGTTCGGGGACGGGGATGCCAATACCATTCCCGCCCCATATCCGTCGGGGATTTTTTAAGTTCAAGGATCCCCGTAACCGATACCCTTTTTGCCCCAAAATCTTCTCCCGTTAGGGTCGAGGACCCGACAAAGACCTGCCCCCACGGGGATTTCTGTCATCTCAACCTAGGAATAGGTTGTTCGGTTGAAAAAGATTTGTGATGTCATTTTTAAATATTGGAGCTCTACATGTCATTTTAACATCTCGGTTAGAGATACTCTTAATATAATTAATTAATCCCAAAAATAATTAAATTTACACCTTGTTCTTTTAATTTGAAACATTTACCATCATAACAGTTAATATATATTGTAAAGTTTTTTTTTTCAGTTATATGTATAGTGTACTTGAATATAGTCATTGACAACGTGGTATATAACTTGTTACCATGTTATAATATAAATGAATATTTATTGATAACATACTAGAAGTAGAAAATATTTATTGACATTAACATACTTGCACCGACCATACCATGTGGATATGTAGCTGTCATATTTTTTATTTTATTCAAATTGCATATGCTACAAGGTTTTCCGGTTCTAGCTAGCTAGCGATCTTAAACCCATGTGCTTCATGTTTGCTTCTCTCATGGGAGCTCCAGACGCAGGTAGCTAGCTACCCTGTGCTCCTCAGGATAGGGCACCCTGTTGTCATCTCTCCAGCATAATTTTCAATTTTAGCACCCTTCACCAGGGCTCCAAGAAGTTCTCCAGGATCATAAAAGAACTCCACACTTACAATTTTCATATGCTCATCCACCTGTTTAGACCAAATAAATTATTAAGAGATAAGTAGAGAGACAATTTAACAATCATAAATTATAATCTATAGCTAGATATGTGTGAATAATGCAGGACATATATAAGTGACTAATGTTAATTTCAGTGCAACACAAGGTACCAAAATACGTGAGTAATGATTTATACACACGCTACCTACATTAGTCATCCACGCACACGTGAATGATAAGAATTATACACAGTCATCCACGTGCATGTGAATGATATTGGGCTGTTTATGCAAGTGGAATGCCTGTGTGAGACTGATACTAGAACTCATAAATATGATAAATGGTTGTCTTGGCCAGGTATGTACCCCAAAAATTGCCATGCCATAAAATTCTACCAGTTCTCCGGTAGGGGCATGGCCTTTGAAAGGGCCCTCCATGTAAGCCCAATGCCTGAACTTGTAAACTATTTGTGGTGGCCCAGAGTAGACTTGGAGGATCTCCACAGCAAAGCCACGAGGGAAAGTAGTGGTGAAAGCTCGATGAGATGAATCTGCTGTTTCCACAGATGGTTTGTAGATCTGGAATTCCTCTGGTAGAGACGACTGCAGCAATGAGTTATAGCCTCCACCCAGTTTCTTTATACCTTCCAAACTTAATCCTTCTCTCCCTGTAAATTTTATGTGTGATTCAAAACTTGAATTAATTAGTACTAATACAAATTCCGAAAGCTAGATTTTCTTTTATTATCTCATCTTATTCAAGTACCGTTTTTTACCATATTTGAACTCATGATTTTCTCCAATAAAATTTTCTTAGCTTGTGGTAATAATGAACGAATATATATACACACACACGTACCATTTAGGCTGAGAGTGAACTTTTTTGGATCTATTGATTTGAAGTCGTCGACGCATGCCTTGTGGAAAAGCTCCATTTCATACGTCTTCAAAAGGTTCTGTACCATTTCTTCGGGTGACCCAGGTGGCCATATCTTCAATTAATTACAAAGTACATGATACTTTAATCAGAATATATAATAACATGCTACAGGAAGATATTAATGATCATAGAAATTAAACACAAAATTCTTACTAAAATAAACACACAATTAGAAAGAGAGAGAGATACCTTGGTTCTGCCTTCTTCGAAGAGCTTGTTAACAACATCATAGTTGGGAGGGGCACCAAACCTCCATTTGGTGTTCTTTTCTCCCTCTCCATATAAATACGAACGATATTTATCTTTCTGATCAGCACTTGAAGCTGCCATTTGCTCAACTCTTTTTTTTTTAAACCTGAATTTATATGGTACAAGGAGGGGGATCTTATAGAAATGCATGTAAACAATAGAGTGCCTTGCATGTGTGGTGCCGTGAGAATACTGCTCACCAATAAGAATTACAGTCAACTAGTCTAAAATCCTAGTCAAACATTTCTCATTAAAAAATATAAGTGGGTGTCAGGATCAAACTTTGTTCTACTAAAAATTACAAAATTTGAATTTATGGTTGACTTACATTTTCAGAAAATATAAAAGAAAGAAAAAGGAAGAAACGGAGAACGTGCAAAACAAAAAGGGGCAGTATCCTTTCAGACATCTCAAGGGTTTTTTCTTAGATTTTCATTAAGAAGTGTGGAGGAGATTAAGGCTTAGCCTACTGTTTAGGTGTGGTCTCAATCCCAAGTCAAATCAAGTGTTCTCAATCTCAAGGGCATAGTCAAAACTAAGGGATTATTATTTATAATGGCAATAAATAAATGAATTAGTAAGCTTTGGTTTGGGATAAATGATCAGCCAATTAATTCAGGAAGTTTGAATTCTCTTACCACTCACCTGCGTGGTCCAAAACAGCTGGGACAAACTCTTGATCAACCGGTTTAAAGCGCAATTTCCAACCGGGTCGAAGCCCCTAAATTGGGTTAAGTTGAACCAGTTTTTCGCCGAAGGACCCCATGGAAGAGATTCATGAGTTTGAAAGAGAGAGAAGGGCACTGGATCAAATGAAAGGGCCATATCGATGGGCCATGTACGAGGACTGGGAACGCCTAAGACGATATTACAAGGATAATCCAACCGAAGTACTTAATCCATTGACAACGTACAATGACAATGCACTTCACCTTGTAGTCTTCGCTGGACGCATGGACATGCTGCAGTTTTTGATTTCACTGATAAGAGAACCTCAGATGTTACGCCGTGCGTTGATAATGAAGAATAGGCATGGCAACACCACTCTACATGAGGTGGCGCCGTCTGGAAATTTGGAAGCAGCAGTGCTCTTGGTGGACCTGGATAACAACGTTAGGGGTGAGCTTGCTGATGTTAGCTATGAAGGTGTCTTAGAGATTCGAAACCAGTTAGGAGAGACCCCAGTCTACAGGGCCGCTTCTTTCGGCCACACAGAGTTGGTCCAATATTTGGTCAAAAAAGTGGGCCACAAAAATATAATGCCGCACTTGCAAAGAAGTAGTGATCAAACATCCATTCTTCACAGCGCAGTTATTGGCCAAAATTTTGGTATCTCTCTTCAAATTTTGACAATTAATTGCGTTACTTTCTACTTATTTTGCAAAAATGATCTATCACTCATGTAGACTTAAAAAATAAATGATTTGAATTTTTGAAAAAAATAAACGGTTATTTATTATTATTACTAACATGGTTTTCCTTCAATGCAGAGACTGCTCTTTGGTTACTAAAAGAGTACCCAGATCTTGCGGACAGAAAGGAAAGCAATGGACTGACAAGTCTTCAATTGCTAGCCCAAATGCCATCTGCCTTCCAAGCCAAATTTCGCAAAAGCATATGGAAGATGCTCATTTATAAATGTACCATCTACTCTATCTCTCTCTATACTACTAAATATATATATATTTTGATGAACCAAACTTATGTCTTCCGATTGCCACAAAATGGCGAGATATCAACATAGCTTATAACTTAGGCCAGAGGAGCAGGGAGTGCATTTCTCTTATTATTCTACATATATAACTGTATGGAGCACGAATAGTGATCCCTTTATTTATGCATGCTTTTCTGATAATGATGATGCTAATCTTTATGCTCCCCTTGTTTATATACATTCAGGCCTTTTTAATGATGATAATATTGATCGGATCCCACCAAATGACTTGGAGAGCAGGATCAATCAGCCTTGCCAATCAAGTTGTTCAAAGAAGATTACGAGTAATTCATCTAACTTTCAAAATTGGGGCCATATATATTTGTGTGCGATATATTTATTGGTGTACATGTAGTTCTGTTCTGTCCTATTCTATTGAGCAATCCCTCAAATAATCTTGTTTGAGTGACATCTTGTGAGGTCTATTGCAAATTTTACTTCAACGATCTAAATAGACAATTTAGATGATTGAAATACAATGCTGAGTGGATCTAAGTAACACTGTGTTCCCTTCATCAATATATCTCTATTGAATATGTATGATATGATTATAACCAGAATTCAGAAGCCCAGGAAGCCGTATGATGTTAGAGAAAATGCAAAATGAAAATTCACTATTGGAACTCACTTATTTGCTCATCGAAAAGGACTATTCATGGATGACATCAAGGGAAGATGATGTTCGCCGTGATGATGATACGAACCATACCCCATTGCTCATAGCGGCTAGAAACGGAATATCAGAAATTGTGAAAAAGATGTTGGAGTTACACCCTCAATCGGTTGAGGCTCACAATATTGATGAGCAACAAAACATTTTGCACGTGGCCATTATGCATCGCTGGTTGGAGATCTTTAAGCTTATAAAAAAGAGCAGATTAATAACATCAAGGATGGCTATGAAGATTGACAGCAATGGCAACACCATATTGCATCAAGCTGCAACTATGAGATATTACTCTGCAGACACTCAGCGCCTAGGTGGTCCAGCGTTACAATTACAGGACGAATTGCTGTGGATGGTGGTGAGTGTCATGAGTTATGTAATTAATTGAAGTTCATATACTAGCTAGGAATGATGCATGCATTTTCCTTATTCAATGATGTCGTCTATGAGTTTTGAACTCAATACCTCCTCCAACAAGGCATAGAAACTCAGTGCCACTACACCAAACTGACATAGATGCATTTAAAAAACAAACTATCCCCAATAGGGTAGGTAGTTTAATAATTTTTATTTATTTTTAGTATAAGTGATAGTCTAAATTACAAGACATGAGGGTTACTTTCTGTTTCCTTTCGTTGGCTAGTAAAACACTTTTGTTAAGTTAACGATAATCAAAATATGTGTGAAGTTATTAGTTATTAATTATTTTGAAAAAACAAGATAAACATCTTCCAACCTTACAAAGAGAAATACCACTAACTAACTAGTTATTTTAAGTATGAACCTGCTTATAAATTTATTTGTTACTTGAGCAACGTTCATGGTGATTGAAATGATTAATCCTCACCTCATCAATTTTTCCATGTGTGGCTAGCGTGTGAAAAAGATTATTTCACCTCATTACATCATGAAGCACAACAGGGAAAATAAGACAGCGGAGCAGCTCTTCAATAGTGAGCACGCAAAACTTCTTCAGTCGGCTCAAACATGGATAAAAGAGACTGCTCAGTCATGTTCGACTGTGGCGGCTTTGGTGGCCACCGTTGTCTATGCAGCGGCCTACACGGCTCCCGGGGGTAATGATTCAAACGGGGTTCCTGTTCTACGGCATTCTTCTTTCTTCTTCACATTTGCCGTTGCTGACACAGTCTCGCTCATCAGTTCATTGGCTTCTTTGGTCACGTTTCTCTCTATCCTGACATCGCCGCTTGAGTACCAAGACTTTTATCGTTCTCTTCCATTCAGGCTGCATTTGGGGTTCACCCTTCTGTTCTTCTCACTAATAACCACCATGCTCACCTTTACTGCTACTATTTTGCTCTTGATTCATCCCCAAAAGAAATGGACAACGTCCCTCATCTTTGTTGTTTCATTTCTTCCTGTCCCTGTGTGTGGCCTCATGCAGCTTCCTTTGTTTAAGGGATTTTCCCAGGGTTTGAAATACATTTTTAAGAAAATTACCAGAATTAAAATTTCAATTTTCCCTGTAAGAGGAAACTGATGATAATAATATGGATGCTTGGTTAGGGTAAGGCCTATTATTAACTGATGATTTGTCAGAAGGTCGGATTAAGAATGCCTATAGTTCTTCTTCCTCTGTGTTTTCTTTCCCTCCTTCATGTGTACTTCAGAATAAGTTAACAGGCTCGAAATAAAATGTGTGCTAAACAATCTGTATCTTGCTTCTTCTTCTTTTTTCTGATATTTTTCTTTATTTATTGTAATTAATCTGGGTTTAAACATATGGGTGATTTTATTGGCACCCTAAAATTTGCACTTTGCACCCGACATTCTCTTTACAACCCACTGAATTTTAGTAAAATTTAAAATTACTCACTACCCCCCCTTTTCTTAATAAATTACCCTAATGAACCCCATTTCTTAACTTACCTTGTTTCAATGGGAGTCCACCGAATTTGTTTATGTTTTCCAATGGCTATCCACTAAATATGTTTCCGTTTTTCAGTGTTAGTCCACCGAATCTATTTCAGTGTTTTAGTGGTAGTCCATCAAATTTGTTTTTGTTTTTCAGTGGTAGTCTATTGAATTCGTTTCTTGTTTCAATGATTGTCTACTGATCCGTTTTTCAGTGCTAGTCTACCAAATTTATTTCCCTTTTTCAGTGGTAGTCTACTGAATTTGTCTCATGCCATGTTACGATGGATCTCCACTGCATCTTAAGTTAACAATGAAATAAGTGCAATGTTTTTAATGGCATCCCACCAAATTTACTATCACATTCGATACTGGTGTACTGAATGCAACCAGCGACCATCATGAAATCCTAAACTTCAAAAACGCCAAAAAATAAACTCCACTACAAAGAAAATCCCTTTGAGTGACGAAACAAGATGGTCGCTATAACACCAAATTTCGTTGCCAAAGATAAATAGCGACAAATATTTTTGGTCGCCAAGGTCGTCATTCAAAGCTCGTGGCTAAAAGTACCGTGCGACGAAACAAAATTTCGACACTGAAATATTTTAAAGACCAAACTTGTCGTCGCTAAACAGCTCCTAGTCAGTCGCCTATAAAGAGAGAGTTGCCGCCAAAATACCAAAAATTCCCGCGAACATGGAATTATTTGACCATAATGGGTTCGCATCCACTCAATGACATCCAAAAGTTTACCCACTGTGTTCTGAAGCTCACTTACTATGCCTTTCAACAAACCAAATGTGCATTTAAGTTCCTCAACCTTTTGCTTTGTAGCAAAAGACGAGGCAACTCCACCACTATGCGAACTCTCCACTCGAAGACTAGAACCCAAGCCTCAAATCCTCTTGCCTTTTGCAACCCCAAGTTCTACAATCATGATCTCTAATTGTTGTGGGATAGGGAGTGTGACTTGATCTAGTGGAGTTCTTGAACTCTCTGCCATTTGTTGCTTGCCTTCTCATACTTTTCATTCATCTTCTTCTACAAAAAGAAGCAAAATAAAGATAAGTCAATATATATATATATATATATATAAATGCACAAAAAGAATGAAGTAAATAGGATGCCAGTATGACCAATTGTGTTCATAAACTAGCAATGCCAATTATCCTAATCAAACAGTCACAAAGTGACAAGACCCACCCCTAATTTTTCGGAACCCAAGACGAATCCTGTGGAATTCCAGACATTACCCCGATGTAGGACCCATTTCTAAAACTATATTCTTTTTCCCAAAAAGGAATAAGTGCACGAGACTTTCTACCTAAATTTCGGCAGAGTCTCCCCTGTAAATTGAACATTCCCCAAATTTCAACCTGCACAAAATTCACAATTTAATATCCCAACAGGCAGCATGCACAATTTAACAGCATGCAATTCACATAGACGGCCTCCGGCCTTCAAATAGTCCGAAGCAAAACCACCAATCTCAATAACACAACATAAATAACATTCACTCTGCAGCTGCACCTAGGCACTACCCTAGGCTGCCTACGTACCCTCACTGAGGGATCAGGCCACACGTAATTCTTTTTACAAACATGTCTTTCCCAATATAACATAACAATCCTTTATTCATCTCCTTGGTAATCACATAATCCCCTCATACGCCGGAAAATTCAAAGCCACGTATGGGGTCTGTTAACACGCCGAAAAACCTACGGCACGTGTGACTTAACCATCATATAATCTCCCCTATACGCCGGAACATCCAAAGTCACGTATGGGGTCTGTCATCACGCCGGATAACCTACACCACGTGGGACCTAACAATCACAAAATCTCCCCATATATCGGAACATCCAACGCCACGTATCAATAAGCCGGATAACCTACGCCACATGTGACCTAACCATCACATAATCTCCCCCGTACGCCAAAACATCCAACGCCACGTATGTGGTCTGTCTTCACGCTGGATAACCTATATCATGTGGGACCTAACAATCACAAAATCTTCCCATACGCCGGAACATCCAACGCCACGTATGGGGTCTGTCAACACGCCGGATAACCTATGCCACGTGTGTCCTAACCATCACATAATCTTTCTCCTCTATACGCCGGAACATCCAACACCACGTATGGGGTCTGTCCTCACGCCGGATAACTTACGCCACGTGGGACCTAACAATCACAGGATAGTACTTACACAGTGCAATCAAACATCTTTATATCTTTATATCTTTATATATATATATATATATATTAATTTCCAATATTGCATAAACCTCAACCACAATATAGCATCCCATAAACCCCTAATTTACAACAATAAATTAACATTCTAATTCCACATAATTAACATAACTCAACAACGCTCAAGACCTGTCACTAGGGTCATTATAATCCTCCTAGGAAGGTAAAACTATCCTGGAAGACTCACGATTAACCAAGGGTCAAGCTACCCAAACTTGGTCAAACGGGCCCACAGGGCCCACGACCTTCAAATTCCGATCTGAAAGTTCCTATGGGTTCTATAAGGTTTAGAACACTCGTCCTGCAAGTTTGATCCAGATTGGGCGGTCGGATCGCTCACGATCGCACAATCGGATGCTTATTGTAAAACATAAACTTTAAGTTATTAAATCAAAACATCCGGGGTTCCGATTCACGATCCGCGAATTCCTACACGATCCTAGAAATTCCTAGATTAATCTATTTTAAATTCATAACTATCAAACGGTTCAAACCTATCAAACCCGGATAACACACAATATGCGAAATTCGTTGGATAGTCAAACGACATCCGAATTGAAACCCGAGCACCCCTACACGCTCGTGAGAACCTGGGGATCACATCGGGGCACAATGCCCCCTTTTTTTGCAGTACCCACGCGCCGCCACAATCACCGGCAGAGCGTGGTATCAAAAGTGATAACCTTTCACCGAAAAAACTCTAAATCATGACTCAAGACTCCTACATTAGGTGTAACACCCTATTTGGAGTCACTTTTGTTCTTGGACATACCCTGAAAAATGGCCGGAAGTGGTCGAAATTTCATCCCGAAATTTGGCCAATCTATGGGTTCCAAATCGGGTTACTTACTTTAGGAATTGATCGAATCCTACCCAACAGGCAGCTAGAGTACAAAGAATAGATAAAAATTCATACCTTGATCACCAAAAATGGCGGCGGAGGAGAGAGATCGGAGCCGGAGAAAACTCGCGAAATTCCGGTGATTTTCTTCGTTTTTCTGGCTCCCGGAGCGGCTGTTGGTGACTGGAAAGGACCGGGATGTGACGGCGGGGCTTGGCCGGTCCTTTTGGAACCAGTGCCGAGGGCTGTGGTGGCCGGAGGAAACAGTTGGGTTTTTGTAGTCGGGGGAGGGGGGCGACAACGCTAGGGGAGGGAGAGAGAGAGAGAGAGAGAGAGAGAATCAGATTTATCAAACCAGTTTCGCCAATATTACGGCTATGCCACTGAGGGTATTTTCATCGTATCTCTCTCGTTACAACTCCAATTCGAGCCCACCACGTGTGTACGGACTCATCTCGCCGTGCTCAACGCAAGATATAGTCGAAATAGCCAAATTCCTTCCCGGCTGAAAAGTCAACTTTAAACCTAATAAAATATTATATGGGCAAAATGGTATTTTCTCTGAATAAATTAGTATTTACTAATTTATTTTGGACCGGGTCGTTACACAAAGGAAAAAAAATATTCAACTTGAAGCAAATAATAAAAGGAAAAGGCACATAAAAAATGGAATAGATCTCTTTGGATATGCAGATTGTAGAAAGTTTGAAAATACTCATAGATCTTATAAATATCATTTTTTGCATCTCCTGAAAGCAAGAACATACAAACAAGAAACGCCCAAAAACAGGGATTATAAATATTTGCTCAGCAACATGGCCCTTTTATAATTGGGCCTAAATTTTGACTTCTAAGAGCACAACGGGTTATTAGAACTGAATTTGTTCAATAGGTGTTTGGAATTGGGCCTCCAAAGAGGAAGAGAAGTACAACGGCTTAGCAGCTCTGTTTCAAAACAATCTTAGCATGCACTTTTTTTGGTCATCAATATATAAGATCATGGAAAATTTAGAAAACTCAGACACATATCTTCTTTGTGTTTCTAATTAATTAGTTCTATTTGCAATGGATAAAGCCTTTATGGGATGCTAAAACCAAAGTACACAATTAGCATCTAAAATAATGGGTCATCAAAAACTTGCATGACCAGTCAGTTGATTTTTTGGATTGCAGATTATGCAAGTCAATAGTTAATTGTCATTAGGTTTTTGTATTCCTTACCCCTTTAATTTCAGCAGCCTCATTGATCCACATGCTCTTACCCTTAAGAATATGCATGTTGTTCCAATTGCTAATGTATGTAAGATTTTCACCCTTCTACATTTTCCCAGCAAAAAGAAAATGAGAAATACTTGAAATTATTACAATATAATAAATAAATAAAGATTTAAAGTGACCAAAAATTATAAACCTCTCTAGCAGCTTCCATACGTTTTAGGAAAGGACGTGACCCCCCTATATGATCAAACTCTTTCTTTTTTCTGTTCTAGGCATTGGTCTTGCAGCGTTTCTGTTTTGATTAAATACATAAATTGTTATTTCTTTTTTTCTATTTGATAATTAGAATAAGTTCCCAACAAAAAAATGAAAACTGCAGATGTTATGATACATTAGATACCTGATATTGCTCATTTGCTTAATTTGAGTCTTATCTGATCCTACCTAGTCTAACTGTTAAATACTTACTTGTTTGGCCCATTCTTGTCCTAATCCTTTGTAACAAATGTGTCATTGTCAATTTTCAGCCTAAATTTAGAATTAGAAGAAAGAAAAGAAGCACAAATTTCATTAGTCGATTGACTGGCTCCTGATAAAACACCTATAATATAATGTATGTAAACCCCCTCAGATTTCAAAAATTACAAGAACACCTCCTAAGGTTTCAATTTGTTTAAAAACACTTTTCATTGATTATTTCATTGAAACAAAACTCATGTAAATGACAAAAATAATCTCAATGAAGTATATGCAATCTAATCTCAAAGGCCAACTTTGTCGTTTGAAGAATTTCTTTGCATAAAATCATCAATCTTTGGATGAAAAATCAATGAAAATGAGTTTTGTGAAAACAATTTAAAAGTTCAAGGGGTACTTGTTTAATTTCTAAAATCTCAAAGAATTTGGTGAAAAACTAAAAACCTCAGGGGGTGTTACTGTAAATAACTTAAATTCTATCTCACAAGGGCTCATAGCAAGATGAGACTTGGCCCAGCATGGATCATGCTTACTAAATTACGCAGAAAAATGTTCTTTAGAAACTCTCTCTCTCTCGAGTTCAACTGGTTTTAAAACGTTTTAGTACCCGAAGGAATCCCTCGCGTTCACACTTAGAAGCTTAATCCAGGATTCCGCTGAATTATTTTATGCTAATTATAATTAGAACTTGTAAGCCATGGTTCTGCGGAGAAAGATAAACCAAAAAGTGAGCATAAATATAAATATATAATTGCTAGGTCTCTTCTTCCCTGAATAAAACCTGGAGCCGTTTTGGCTAAAACTATTTGACCTTAATCACCAAATCGCTGTCTGCATCTGCAATCAGTTTAGGACATAATTTACATTTTGTTTGTTGGGTAATCTGCTTTCTCTCTATATTTTATAGCAATATAATATTGGTATAAATTGTTTGTTCGATCTCTTCTTCCCTGAATAAGCCCTATATATATATATATATATATATATATAGATAAAGCTGTCCTATACGTACGTGACAGATTATATTCGCAACTTAAAAAATATTGGACAAGTTGTTGAAAAACGAATATTAATTGTCACATGAGTATTAATATTCCTTTTTCTTTTGAGGATAAATATTGTTAAGAGTTTTTCGATTTAAATTCAGCACTTTTTTTTGTTTACTCCAATACTTAAATTTTTAAGTTTTTAAGTTTTATTATTGTGTAAAAAGACAAAAAAGGTCATCCAACTTAATACTTAACTCTAGTACATCTATATACATACACCCCACTGCTCTTCATATTAAGTTTTAGAAAAAGAACATGAAGTACCCTAAATTTTCTTCTAGCATATGCCAGTTTTTTGATGATGGTAACTTACATATCAATTTAATTGTCAACATTTCTCTATCAAAACTTCCTACTTCATCCTCGAATTTTTTATAATAATAAAATAATACTGCTATACATTTGACAACGGTGTTTTTATCTCCTTAAATAATGTGAGGTTAAGGTGAACTTAGAGTAGTGAGGGACAAGATAGTGGGGTATGGGGTGTGGGGTGTGGGGTGTGGGGTGCGAGGTTAATGAGTTTTTTATTTTATTTTTTTCTGCTGGGTGTGTACTAATTCAGGAGTAGTTTTTGGAAAGATAGTGGAGTTTTCTTAGAAACTGTGAAAATTTAAATTAGAAGTTGGAGTGAACTTAGAATATAAAGTGAAGAAAGAGAAATGCGGGATTTAAATAGAAAAACTCTATTGTTAATATATAGGCTCAAATGAATTAATGCATCAGTATATATATTTGTAAATTTGGGACGTGGCATGTGCGGTGTACATTGGCAGAAACTTGTTTTAATGGGATGCTTTTCGGGTTTCTTGTTTATGACAACAGTGAAGTGTGCGAGGTGCTTTTGGCTTGGAACTGATCAGATTAGTTCTGATTTGGTAAATGTGATAAGTTTGGTAGAGTGGTTCTGTATGCAAATTATTAGTAAAGAGATGAAGCAGTGTATGGTGGCGAAGTGGTGGAGCGTGAGAGAGAGAGAAGACGGGAAGAGAAAGAGAGATAGAGAAACGAAGGTAATAATTAAGGGGTATTTTAGGAATAATGGCGGGTGGAAAAATATGATCGTATTTTTTCAAATTTATATGGTTGGTTGGAAAATAGGATAGATTGGGTGGAAATAGCAACATTCATATGTATGTCTTTGATGAGAAGAAATTTATTGGTTCAATGTTTCTAATTATTAAACGGGTATGACAATATCATTCCCGTCCCGCTCTCCATCTCTGCCCCCATTCCCGAACCAATCCCCGTTCAATTAAAAAATGTCAATAAATCATAAAGGAAAAGAAAATGTTAAATTAATTTTAATTGATGTGTTGTTCACTTGATTTGCCACATAAGATGGCGCCACATAAGGTGGTATGACAGCAAACAAAAGGGAGATCACAAACAAATAGGGCATAAAACTCATAGTCTATTATTATTATAATTATAATTATTCTGACTTGACACACATGTGCTAGGAACGCCACACAAGAAGGGAGAAGTTGCCATTCGAGTGACTTGATCTATCATCGTACTAAATAATTCTTAACCTATCTTTTCCTCATGGGCTAGGAACGCCACACATGTGTGGATAAGCTTAAGCTGTCGTGCATCGTGGAACTGCTCGTTTACTGTGTTTAGTGTGTTTTCACATGATAACTCTCATTTTACTGATTATGCGACCACTATAACATAGCGGGGTTGTCTACACTCGTCGTATGCAAAAATTCCTCCCAAATGGCAAAAATACTAATAATCGAGTATTTCGAAAGAAAAAAATGCTAATAACAATCGAGTAAGGATATAGGTGATAAGTACAAGATCAAGCTAAGCATAAAAATTATTTAAGATGACAGGTCAAAACTAAGGTCACCATCAGAGAGTATATATAACAGAAACAATTCAATACAAAAATATCCGGAACCACAGAATGGGAAAAAATTAATCAGAATAACTATAAATGATGGGATCAAGGCTAGCTGGCCATGCTCTCATCACCAACACCATATTAAATAAGAGTTAACAAATCGGGGGGCATAGCTTGCCTCACAAAGACCTAGACAGGAAGATAGTCGTAGGCAGTGATGCGAACATAAGAGCTCTCTATTTCTATAAATACAAGACGACTTCATCTCTTCAGTAAGTTTGAAGTTCCAGAGGAAAAGTATGAAAAGGAAGATAATGGATCAGAATAAAGGATCAGAGATTATGTGTGCCATTGAAGAACTCTCGGCGATGGTCAAAGTTAAAAGTGCAACATTGGTCCCAGTTGCTGAACATGGTGATGTTGATGATCATGCACATGCTCGTGATGCTGCCTTTATCAATCACGAGGCTGCCCATATTCCCACAAGGCCTTTCCTTTCTCTCTGCAGCTTGCTTCTTCAAGTTCTTGGTCTCTCTCTCTCTCTCTCTCTCTCTCTCTCTCTCTCTCTCTCTGGGAGAATACCCATTGAATTTTATAGTCGTTTACCTTTGCAGATAAAATTGGACCAACAATGGCTGTTCTCAGGCAAGATATTCATCAGAATATTCGGGTAATTGCAAAAACCCAGCTTACATATATTGATGTATGCATCTGTGTATATATTTTAGTAATCTATTCAATCAATATCTAAGGACAATACAAATACGCATTCACACACGCCTGTATATAGGATAATGTTCTCTTATCAGACTTCCGACACAATGTCTGGTCATAAATTTAAAATGCACATTCATAACAATTAATTTAATCAAAATAATTTAGATTAATCTCACAAGATATATCTTTGTAAAGAAAACATGATTTTGTCGGTTTTAAATTTGTTACCACGAGGCCTTGATTAGTTACCATTTTATTTGTTACTGTGTGCAGAGACTGGAAGTGAAACATGAATCTGACCCTTCAACATATTCAAATATGGTTGAGATATTGAAAATGGAGAAGACCGAAGGCATTGCAAGAAATGTTACTAGTTCTAGTAGAGCCTTCGTTTGGCTTACCAGGTAATTTTGTTTAGCTCATCTGGTAATTGTGTTTGTCCTTGACTAACATATTTAACTAAAATCAACAACAAAATAAATCCATAATAAATTTATTCCAAATCTACTGTTACCCAACTTACTTTTATCTGTACTTCATACTTATAAGTCTTTACCTTTCTAGTAACTCATAAATCAAAGTCAGCTTGATTTAATTAACGACAAACATGCATTAGTTTATGATGTATGAACTGTCATGCATATGCTCTCTTGTTTTGGTTTCGAGAATATCTTTTTTTTTCCTTCCTTATTTTTTTTTTTGGTACCGCTTAATTTTAATCTCAAAGTTGACATTATTACTAGTACAACTCAAACGATAATCTAAACTTTAGGATATGCAAATCAATATCCTTTTTCAATGTACTAGACCCGTTGAGAGTACAACCCCAGCCTTAATCCTCATTTTTATTGTTCACTTGAATGGAAACTAGAAATCCAGCCAAAGCTAAGCAAGAATTAAACAATTGTTTCAATTACGTCACATCACATAGCTGTATAATCGATCCAATAATAAACAGCCCACTTTTACATTTCTTGAGTTGAACGTTACATATGCCATCAAAATTGTCATTTTATGCAAATGCTAACAACCTTAGATAGACATAACCCACTGTTTAGGTGCATATATTCTTGGATTTATCAACTGTATATGCACACGATTCTTCATTTTTCTTATAAACTAATTGATTTGTTTTACATCCAGATCCCTTGATTTTACTGTGGCATTGTTTCAAAATTTATTAAGAGATCCTGGGAAGAATATGAAGCAGGCAGTGGAAGAGTCTTATAACCTCACTTTGAAGCCATGGCATAGATGGATTTCATCAGCTGCTTCTAAAGTACTACCTTCTTTTTAGTTCAAATTCATTATTTCTTCGATGGAGTTGGTTAAATCTCTGGTTAAAAGGTCTGGACCGGCCCATGAGCACCTTTAGCTCAAGTGACATGGATATGGGCCTATGTCTTTCACCTCGCTCGAGTTGCACTATTATTGTCTCTAATTTAAATACCTAAGTCGAGCTTTATATATATAGATAAAAGTTTCAAATTCTGCTTGGACTAACAAATATAATGTTTGCAGGTAGCTCTCATGCTAGTGCCTGACAATGAAACCTTCTTTAGTAGCCTCATGGAAAAAGATGAAAACTATGACAACTTGAAAGTTGAAATTGAGACCTTTCTTTCCTTACTTGTGCCTTATCTGGAGCAGATCCACTCCATTCTGGTGCAGTATTATTCTTCAAGCACTTAGCATTCACCAATTATCTTCTTTTAACATGTTCAAGAAAACCAAACGAAAAAACAAAAAACCTTTTTTAATATGTTTGGTTATACTTGATTTTGCAGAGATTTTATAACTTGGACAAGTTGAAGTCTAACTGAGGAACATACACAATAAAGAAAAGCAGAATTAGTGTACAGACATGAATCATACGGCGCCGATTCCTCTTTATGTAAATATGTACACATTATATATGGTTTGTCAAGATAAGAAATGCTGTCTTCATATTCCATTTAAAGCTTCTACAATGTGTAAAGAAACCCCTAGCTATGATCTCATCCATCCTCTGTATAGTTTTACCTGTTCAAAGAAATGACAGATTTTATATGTAATATTAAGTTGAGCCATAAGCTTGGGAGTTGTTACAGGCAATAAGTGTCTAAAGACACTCAATACTCAGTACACCCAACAACGAAAAAACATGTTAAAGATTTTGAATTAGCAAATGAGATATTTTTAATTTTTAATTTTTCATCATTGCAGGATGATAACCATTTAAAAAAGAAATTAGGTACTAATTACAAATGGATCACAATCAGTCTGGTACCAAAAATCTTATTGGAATATGAAAATAATTTTTTTTTAAGACGGGTTAAACAGCTGGCCTAGCATCAAGACTCGAAAGTGGTTAGCTCCATAGAAAGACCAGTTCAATTGTTTTGTGACAATAAAGGGGCAGTATTCTGGAGTTAGGCATATGGATGTCAAGTATTTGCTTGTGAGAGAGTAGTTCATAGAGGTCAAATGTGTTAATTTCAGTTTGATGATTGAATGATAGCTACTCTTGTTTTCAATGAACTTGGCAATATGATTGAAGATGTTTTTGTTGATTTAAGGAACTGTTCATTAAGGTTAGATCACGCAGTAATCATACAGAGGACCATTCGCATGACTAGTGTGAGACTTCACAGTTCAGCTCACTTGTCATGTGATTTTAACCATATCATTGCTTGTTGTGATTATAGGTGGATGATACCATCTTACCTGGAAATCATGTCTGCAGTCCATTGAGTTGATGATATTTGTCACAAAGTTTGAGATATATATTGTTATCAAGTGGCCTTTCTATTATGTGCACACAAGGAACTGACTCAAGTGGGACAATGTAAAAACCTTATTCGAGTTTACATATCCATTTAGGAAACCTAATCTATCAAGGATATACAAGAGGAAGGTTTCATTTGATTAGCCGGTTTCTTCTAAGTGAAGTAATGTCCTATAATTAACAAGGGATATCTATCCTCAGGTTGTGGATTCTGGAGGTGATAAGGTTATAAAGCTACGGCTTAGATCCCCACTCTCATACACAAAATACACGCACAAACCTTATCCCATATTAGATTGAGGACTGCATAAGACGTGTATAGAGAGAGAGAGAGAGAGAGAGAGAGAGAGAGAGAGAGAGAGAGAGAGAGAGAGAAAGAGGAAGATCTTTGCTTTTGCTGTGTACTTTCAATGGCTTCTCAAGGTTAGTATCTTTTGTGTACATATGTGTGGAAGTTCTAACACGTCTGGCTCGGTTTTGTTTTTTTGATTCATTGGTTTGTATGCCCACACCCCTAGTTAACCCATTGGTTTCGCCCTTGCAATGGGTGATAGGGAAGTTTTTCCACTAATCATGTAAATCCATGTTTTTCAGTGAAATGCATCAGTTTTGTAGCATGCAATCCACAAAGTTCAATATATATTTCTTGAATTACACTCTCAGCATTGATAGACAGAAACGTAAACATACAAGTAGCTAGCTAGCCTGTGTATGCCTATATGGGCATAAATTATTGGTG
Organism: Prunus dulcis; assembly: GCF_902201215.1. Classification (NCBI taxonomy): domain Eukaryota; kingdom Viridiplantae; phylum Streptophyta; class Magnoliopsida; order Rosales; family Rosaceae; genus Prunus; species Prunus dulcis. Next base: position 1,606,685 of record NC_047657.1, on the reverse strand, counting down.
CTAGCTAGCTACCAATGCAATTAAGTTTTATAGAACACTTGGAGATTTACCCTGTCCTCAGGACAGGGCAGCTTGAGGTTGTCCCTTCGGAAGAAATACCCAATTTTTCACCCTTCAAAAGACCTCCAAGTAGTTGTCCAGGGTCATAAAAGAACTCGATCTTCACAATTTTGTTGTGCTCATCCACCTGTTTGCTCCAGATAGAAAGAATTCTTTAATTAACAGAAATGAAAACATATGTAGATGATGATGCTCAAAACCCGTTGACCTTTTTATTTTATACAAGAGATATTGGAAGAGGGGAGTATTCTATAATTATTAAAATGTCATGGGATTCGAATCTAAGACCACTGATCTATAAGGTCCTTTTTCACTGGATTAGACCCCGTTGGAAAACCCTAGTTGTACTTTTCACTTACTTAAAAGCATGTCCAAGGATCTAGCTAAGAGGAGCTCAATAGCCATAATTTAGAGAAATGTAATATTCAAAGAGAAAAAAAAAACTCCAACCATATATCATCGTTATATTTCTCTTTGAATTATGGTCGAGCAGGGTTAGAGCGAGTACCGTAAAAATGGACATTCCATAGACTTCAACCAATTCTCCAGTTGGGGCATGGCCCTTGAAAGGGCCCTCCATATAGCCCCAGTGCCTGAATTTGTACACAATCTCTGGCGGCCCAGAATAGACTTGAAGGATCTCCAAGGCAAACCCACGAGGGAATGTTGTTGTGAAAGCCTTATGGGATGACTCTGATGTCTCCTTCTCTGGATTATATCCCCTCAGATTCTCAGGCAGTGAGGTCTGAAGCAAGGGGTTGTAGCCCCCTCCAAGTTTGCCCATTTCTTCCAGAGTTATGCCTTTCCTTCCTGATATATATTGTTCATTAATGATTGATTATTGCATTTCTTAATTAATTAATTAGTACTAAATAATGTATCACTGTATGGTTATTACCATTTAGGCTGAAAGTGTGATTGTTGGGATCAAGTGTCTTGAAATCATCCAGGTTGGCCTTATGGAAAACCGCCATCTCCCATGTCTTCACAAGGTTCTGCACCTCTTCTCCTAGTGACCCGGGTGGCCAAATCTGACGTACATATAGTTCCATGTAGAGTTAATTTGGGGCAAATTTTTTAATTTTATTTTTGTCAAAGTTTGGAAGGGGTAGAAGAGGTGTCATTGAGTTTGAACCTGAAATCACTGATCTGCAGGAAAATGCTCTTATCACTAAGCTATACCGTTGGCATTTAGGTCAGATATTTAACTAATTAGATGTCTAGGGAAAATATCTGAAACATGATATCCGTATCATCAAGAAAAAAAATGATGAGAGAGAGAGAGAGAGAGAGAGAGAGAGAGAGAGAGACCTTGGTTCTGCCTTCTTCAAAGAGCTTGTTAACAACATCATAGCTAGGAGGGGCACCAAACCTCCACGTTGTGTTCTTTTCTCCTTCTCCACTCAAATAAGAACGGTACTTGTCTCCCTCAACATCTGAAGATCCCATGGCCATGCTCAAATGGTAGAAACAAGGTTACTTGGATACTGTTGATCGTGTAATTTCTCTCAACAAGGTCCTGATTATATAAGCAAAAAATAGTGACAATAATAGTAGATATATAAATAAATAAATGAAAAAGAAATTATATATAATAGCATCATGTGCTCTCTTCTTTTTGTTTGTGTCGTATATCGATAGTGCCCGCCGCTCTAATAAGACACATGTGAAAAGTCCTACTAAAATTGCAGGATGAGTTCCATTGGTTTTAACTTCTTTTTTGGAAGTTAAAGCTATTGGTTTTAAGTTTGGGCTAAATATCTGTGTTTAGAGGACTTAGTTTTTGAAGGTGATTCACAAGCAAAGGCAGAGCTAAAATTTATAGATTAAGGGGGCAAAATTTCAAGTTCTAATGGGAAAAATATTTAAATGTTGGAAGCACATAACAAGGCATAAATTTTAAAAATACCAAAAATAGTAAAAGGAACAAAATATAGTCTAATAATAACAACAAACAAGAAAAGAAAGCAAAATTCAGAAATTGCATGCATACATTAGGAGGGCCATAAGGGTAAAAACAAAATTTTCTCAAATATACACGTAGCATAACATAAAAATACTACATTGCATGGGAAAATTTTGGGGATGGGTTGTTGCTTTCTTTTTTTATTCCCTTTTTCTTTTTGTCGACTTTTTCTCGACTTTCTCACTTTGAGCACTACTTCCTCGCTGGGCTCTTTTGGGAATATGGGTTGTTGCTTTCTTTTTTTATTCTCTTTTGTTTTCTTTCAATATATGCCTTGGCGGTTTCCCATTTAATTAAGGATCCCAGCTTGAAAAAAAAATATGATATTTGTGAAACTTAGCCTAGCAGTCCCCAAAAGATATCTACAACGTTTTTTTATTTCGTGCTACCAAATTCTATTCGATCATTCAAACGCACAATAAAGGTAAAGTTCTTATCCATAATTCTTCAATTTAATTTTTTTCATTCAATTGCCTTCATTGTTCTTGTGTTTACAACTAATATATATGTGAAAATTAATTATTTTTATTCATATAATCTTTATAAAGTAAATTGTTTTATTGTTGATATGTGTTATTAGGTTATAATGTCACATTAAAACCAAGCAAATAAAAGAGCAAAAACTATTCATTCATTCGTCAAGAAAAAAAATGGTGGTGATAAGTTAGACAATGACAAGGCTTCACCATCAATTGAGCCACCTCATCACACATCTCCCATAGTTGAACCTAATGAGTTTGATGTTACTTCTTTGGAACGAGACCCTGGGAAACGTATTCAAATATCTGAATACCATATTAATCAATGTGATGAGGTTTGACGTGCTTATATCAAAGTTGGACCTTACCAACCAAAACTTTCATAATATCCAAGGTCTCAGTTTGGGTCACAGTATCGTCCATTTCAATATTGTTGGTTCTCCCAATTTCCATGGTTAGAATATTCCCCTTCAAAAGATAAAGTCTATTGCACTAACTATTGAGGGGTTTAGTAATTGGAAAATAGTTAATGATGGGAAGAATTGTATATTTTTGACACACATGGGAGGTCCATCTTCATCGTATAATACTTGTGAAAGATGTATGGAGGATTTGATGAACCCATCTCAACACGTCGACAAACATATTAAGCAACAATCAAAGGAAGAAATTTTAAAAAAAAACCGGTTACAACTCAAGACAACGATAGAGTGTGTTTAATGGCTCACGTATCAGGCATGTGCTTTCATGGGGCATGATGAATCTTTGGATTCTAAATATCGTGGAAATTTTATTGAAGTGGTAAAGTATACAGCAAAGTTTAATGATGAGGTGGCTGGAGTTGTTTTAGAGAATACGGCAGGAAATGCCAAATATACCTCACCCATGATTCAAAATGAGGTTTTAAATATTCTTGCTAACAAAGTGAGAAAAAAAAATTGTGATGAATTTGGGCATGTTGCCTTTTGTATCCTTGTTGATGAATCACAAGACACATCAAATAGAGAGCAAATGGCTATTGTTTTAAGATTTGTTGATAATTATGGTTTTCTACAAGAACCTTTTTATTTTTTTATTTTTTATACATTATGTGGGTTGAAGACACTACTGCATTGACACTTCAAAAAGAGATCAAGAAAGTACTTGATTTCCATGAATTATGTATTTATAAGATGATAGGTCAAGGATATGATGGTGCTAGTAATATGCGGGGTGCATAGAATGGTCTACAAGCATTATTTCTTAGAAATTGCCCATATGCATATTATGTACACTGTTTTGCGCATCAACTACAATTAGCATTAGTTTCAACATCAAAAGAAGTGGTTGCAATTTGGTTATTCTTTTCATCCTTGAATTCAATTGTCAATGTCATTACTGCTTCTCCGAAACGTCATAGTGAGTTACAAGTTGCTCAATCAATGAATATTACAAAGTTGTTGGCAGCTGGTGAACGAGAGACTAGTAAAGGATCTAATCAAATTGGTACCTTGCATCGACCTAGAGCTATTCGATGAAATTCTCATTATGATTCTGTTTGTGATTTGATAATTATGTATGATGTAGTTTGTACAATTTTTGAGAATACAAAGAAAGATGGATCCACAGGCTCCTTACAGGGGGGAAGCTACTAGTGCCTACAATGCGATTAGTCAATTCGAATTTGTATTCATTTTGCATTTATTGCAAGAAATTATGGGACTCATAGATATCCTTTGTCGAGAACTGCAACATAAGTCTCAAGACATCGTGAATGTCATGAACTTAGTCAGTACAACAAAATTGTCCTTCAGAAGTTGAGATTAAATAGTTGGGAAACTTTTATTAGGAAAGTAGATTTATTTTGCAAGAAACATGACATTGATATGCCTAATCTGAATGCTCAATATAAAGTCGGAACAAGACATTCTTGTTAGCAAAAGGACAATATTACAGTTGAGCATCACTACCACTTTGACATATTTAATGATGCAATAGATTTTCAATTGACTAAGCTGAACAGTAGGTTTAATGAAGGGGTAATAGAACTTCTTATTCTTAGTTCAGCTTTGGACCCTAGTGATTCTTTTAAATCATTTAACATTGATAAAATTTGCATCCTCGTGGAGAGATTTTATCCTCAAGATTTCACTATGCAAGAGTTACAAATTTTGAGATGCGAGCTGAAACTTTACGAAGTAGATGTACCTCATCATCATGTACTTCAAAAAGTGTCTACTCTCTCTGAATTATGTCGGGGATTAGCTGAAATGAAAAGGTCACAAAGATATTATTTGATTGATAGGTTGATCCGTCTTGTCCTAACTCTCCCTGTTTCTATGGCAACTACTGAACGAGCTTTTTCAGCTATGAAACTTGATAAAACAGCTCTTCCCAACAAGATGAAGAATGAGTTTCTAGTAGATTCTATGATTGTCTACATTGAAAAATAATTTGCTGACAATATCGATTCAAATGCAATCATAAAATATTTAAACTCTCTCAATGATCACAGGGCACAACTTCAATAGGTACACTTCTAATTATTGTTGAACATATGATTTAATATATACTTTTGGTGTGGTTTATATGATTTAATGTGTTCTTTTATTTTAGATAAAAAAATTTAGCTAACCCACCCATCGAAAATTTCTAGTTCCGCCCTTGGTGTAGTGATTACACATAAAGGGATAATTTATACTCAAAAAATGCATACAATGGGATCATGGTGGAATTATATCTCTTATCCTATTCGCATTCATTTTTTAACACCAAACATGACATCAGATTAAGCTAATCTAATCCTACTATTTATCATACCCATAAAACTAGTTATTGTATTAGGTTTGGTCTTTAATGAACATTGTTAGAGGATTTAACCTGAAATATTATTCTAATATCAGAAAGATAATGAACATTCTTGGAACGTTCGTAGGGGATATAACTTGGGAAGATAAGCGGTTCATATTCTGGTCCGTTAGGCCATCTCCAATCCAAATGGGGCTAAACTCAAATTTCTCCCCTTCAAAATACAACTATTCATGTATTGTCTAAACTCAAAAAGTTTTTTCCTCTAACAATGCAGACTCATAATTTGAGTCTGCAACTTTATTAAATTGTTTTAAAAAGTTTAATCCCTTTTTTTTTCTCCTTAATTTTTCTTGTTTTAACCTTCGTGAATTAATTTTCTAAAGATTTTAATCTAAAAAAATTCAAAATCCAAAACATAACATAATTTCACTTTTAAAAAAACAAGTACAACAACATTTTGAGGATGTGTTTTGAGGTTAGATCTGATTTAGAATATTTTATTTATTTATTTTAGTTGTTGGGTTTTAATTTCAATCGTTGGATCATTTGTTTTCCCGTTAGATTGTTTTTTACAGTTGGATTTGCTCATATTAAATCTTAGCCGTTAGAGCATCTCCAGTGGGGGGTTGTATAATGAGGTGTATGTTAAATATACACAATTTGTGATCGGAATCACCTGCAATGGGGAGGTGTAAACGATTGTAAATTTTCATCACAACCGTGAGATGCAAACTTAGATGCACATGTGCATCCTTTTTTACATCCCTTGCAGGTGGGGCCTACATAAGAAAAAGTGAGAAAAGATGGACAAAAGTGAGCAAAATCAATTATACATCTTTAGATCTACATCTTCCCCATTTGAGCAAAAACCACATTTACAACCCGGATGTGTAAAGGGAATGTAAAAGTAGCTTTATACCCCCGAAAATACATCATCTCACTGTAGATGCTCTTAGATATTATATAACCTTTGAAATTAAATTGGAAAAAAAATTTGTAGTTTGAAGGAACCCGTTGGATTCCTACAACCCTTCATCCCAGCGCGCCATGTGTCTTGACGATGCGGGCCCCTTGTTACAGGTGCTTCACATGGGCTGCATCATACATTAGCGTGGGCTCCACTAAATTATCAGTCTGACTGAAACACGGACTGCTATTTGGCCCCAAAAACCAGTCTATGGAAATTTTAACCTACTCCTATACAAGGGTTAGAGAGGTTTTCGAGCTAAAAAATCCAAATTTTGAGTTTCGCCAGGTGGGTTGGAGATGGCCTTAGGAAAGGAAAGGTCTACTACTATCATCCACGTGGCCTTTCTGTATTGGTTGTGTTATTAGAGGTGGCACCGTGGCAGACACTATTTAATTTTGTTCTTTTGTCCTAGTCTTCTAACACGAAACAAATTTTTTTTTTTTTTGGCCTATATATGTACATATACATGTACTTGTTATTAACACGTAAAAATAATTATCATGTACTATTTTTTCAATGAAAATAATAAAAAATGAATAGTAGGAGACGATTATTTTAAAGTGCTATTAATTGTTGGAGAGATTTATATATCGCAATTGATAACATTATTCAGTTCATATGTGGAATAGCACACATAAACATATAACAAAGAGCCGATCTACGGGAATTTGATCGGCTAAACGTATATGCCTGTGTATATAAGAAGCCTACAATTAAGTTTTAGGAAGCAGTTTTATGAACTACCCTGTACTCCTAAGGACAGGGCAGCTTGAGGCTGTCTCCTGGGAAGAAGTACCCAATTTTTCACCCTTCAAAAGACCTCCAAGCAGTTGTCCAGGGTCGTAAAAGAACTCCACCTTCACAATTTTGTTGTGCTCATCCACCTATTTGGGCCACATAGAGGGTAACGTGGAGGGTTACAACTTACCGAAAAGGAATTAGTAATACATAAACTTGGGAAAAACAATTAATTAATTAATTAATTAATTAAAACTTAAAAGAAATGGACAAAGTACCGTAAAAATGGACATTCCATAGACTTCAACCAATTCTCCAGTTGGGGCATGGCCCTGGAAAGGCCCCTCCATGTAACCCCAGTGCCTGAATTTGTACACAATCTCTGGTGGCCCAGAATAGACTTGAAGGACCTCCAAGGCAAACCCACGAGGGAATGTTGTTGTGAAAGCCTTATGAGATGACTCTGCTGTTTCCTTATCAGGATTATATCCTCTCAGATTCTCAGGCAGTGAGGTCTGAAGCAAAGGGTTGTAGCCCCCTCCAAGTTTGCCTATTTCTTCCAGGGTTATGCCTTTCCTTCCTGATATTTGTTGATTAATGATTGATTATTTCAATGCTTAATTAATTAATTAGTACTAGTTAAATATCACTATTACCATTTAGACTGAAAGTGTACTTATTGGGATCAAGTGTCTTGAAATCATCAAGGTTGGCCTTATGGAAAAGCTCCATCTCCCATGTCTTCACAAGGTTCTGTACCTCATGTTCTAGTGACCCAGGTGGCCATATCTGAATATACATAGTTCCATCCAGAATTAAAAACACACCACACAAATTTAATAGATATTAGCTAGCAGAGAGAGAGAGAGAGAGAGAGAGAGAGAGAGAGAGAGAAAGAGACCTTGGTTCTGCCTTCTTCGAAGAGCTTATTCACAATATCATAGCTAGGAGGGGCACCAAACTTCCACTTGGTGTTCTTTTCTCCTTCTCCACTCAAATAAGAACGGTACTTGTCTCCTCCTTCAACACCTGAGGATGCCATGCTCATATGGTATAAACAAAACAAGACCAGTAGATAATATGTTTTCACTTGTAAGTTTTCTTAACAGGGGTTTTGATTATATAGGCAAAAAGTCCATTGAGGGACGCCCTCTAGGGTACCCTTAAAAAAAATTCCAACGATCCAAACTATTTGTTTTTTAAGTCAACATTCATAGATTATCCTTACAAAAAATTAGATAAATCGGAATCCATTTCGACATCCAATTACATCCTACAAAATCAATGAACACAATGCTTCAAGAAAATACTAAAATTTCAATAACACAATTGAGTATCAAACGATATCGGAAATGATTATCTAAAAGATAGACGGTTTGAATTAGTGAAATATAATGTGAAGTGAGCCCTACAAAGGTATCCCTCAAAAATGACAACTCTCTCTCTATATATATAAATAAAAATTATAATTAATCATTTGTAGAATGGCATCAATAGTCGTACTAGAAAAGTCATCAATGACATAATTATAGATGGGGCTGCATATATCCATTACTATATCATCCCGAAGATATCCACATATATCCCAAAAAATACACGAAGAGTTATTTGTGGTTACAGATGGTTAGGTGCTTTGAAGTTGTTAAATGTCAAAATCACTTAACACTATTATAACACAACTTGCAATCTAATACGACTAATAAATTAATGTGAAAAATGAGTCATTGTATTTGAATTTCGACAAGATAATCACATTTAACGAGCATTATTTGGAAAAAATAATAATAATTCATTTTTAATTATGTATTGTATGAATAAATTGTACAATTATAATTTATATGGCTATTCTTTTATGATTTTTGATGTATCATGATTAAGTAAAAATTTATTTTATAAATAATATATAAGTTTTAATAAAAATAAGACCTTCCGCCTTTATATATATATATATAAGTCAGCGTCATTAGATGGCTCTTCATTGTCTTTCGGAAGAGCCATTTGAACAAATCAAATTTGTTTCACTTTTAGGACAATATTTTTTAAAGGACCATGAAGAAAAAGCTAAAAACACCAAGTTCTATTTAATTATGATGATTTTTTATTTTTTATTTTTTATATTTTTATTTATGTATAATTACGACAAGCAACAGTTATAAAATATGGAATAAATCATATATTACAATAATCCTTTTTTTAAATAAGGTTTATCACGCAAGATTTTTCTAAAGCACCTAAGAAAATGTACTTAATTATTTTTACGCCATCACATAATAGAAACAGTACTAGTCTCTCCAATCATGCATTTTTTGCCTCCACACGCATCTCGAGTTACAACTAATTGTTCAAAACTAAAGAGAATTGGAAATCTGTCATATCCATAAACGGTGATTAGGGAAGTGAATGAACACAATCATTTATTTTTTGGTATACTAGTGATTTGCTCCCTGAACTTATACCTAACTTTCGGTTGACCCCCTATCCTTTTTTTTAGAAACTTAGGCATATAAACTTTTTGTTTCCGCCAATTTCCCCTCTACCATCTAAATTCTCAACATTTTATCCAATTTTCAGTTAAATCATTTTTAAAAATTGAAGAAAAAGAGTAAACCTAATGCCAACCTCTTCCATCTCCTCCTTTCCCTCTCCCATTCCCCCATGACCACCATCCTTTACTCCCAGACCAATCCCCCACCCCCACACCCTTCAACCCACAGACCTTTCCCTCCTCCTCTTCCTTTCTTTTCTTTCACCCACAGACTCATCACCATCATCCCCCAACAAACCTTCCTCCATTTCCACCGTCACCGCCTCTCTCTCTCTCTCTCTCTCTCAATTTCAATACCTCCACACTTGAGAAGCTCACAGTCGATCCAAGCCTTTCAAAAACAATCGAAAGGTAAATTTCTTGATCATAAGGCATAAGTGGCTCTTTTATAGGTGCCTTACAGCCTCCCATCTCAAGCTTTTTCCAAATTCACACAAGACCCATCAACCAAAACATCAAAAAATTCAATCTTAAACACTTGGACTTGCAAAAAAAGATCAAAATCTAACAGAATTTACCTCCATGCCATCGGATAGCATTTGGGGTGGGAGGTTGTGGGGAAGAAGAAAAATCATTGGGGAGGGTTAGGGTGGGGTGGAGGGGCCATTGGAAGTCATATGGGGAGAGGGAGAGTAAAGGGGCGAGAGAAAAAATAGGAGAGGTGGGGGTGGGGTGAGGGAGAGAGTGATTAGTTGGATAGGCCCCTCTCTTATTAAAGTATTTTTTCTTTCATTTTAGATTTCATATTATTTTATTTGTGTATTTAATTATTTTAACATATAAAATGACCATTTTGCCATCATATTTAACGGCAAATTGGATGAAAAGTTGAAGATTTAGACGGCAAGGGAGAAATTGGCGAAAAAAAGAAGTTCATATCTTTAATTTTCTATAATAAAAAAATAAAAAATAAAGATATAGCAGGTCAATTGAAACCAAGGTACAAGTTCATGGGGAAATCACTAGTATACCTTTTATTTTTTGAAGTCCATTTAAAACAACAAAACTGACCAAAAAAAGAATAACGAAGAATCTTTTCTGTTTGGTTGATGAGAAAAGTAATGGTTCAGGCAACTTCTTTGTCTTTTGGAAGAACCATTGAACAAATCAAATTTGTCTGCTCAAAACTGACCAAAAAAAGAATAAC
>NC_047657.1:1571425-1595227 GCF_902201215.1 Prunus dulcis | reverse complement strand
CTGGGGTTTTTTTTAAAATTTTCTTTAATAAATAGTATAGCCGCACGGCTATACTCTTGAATATAATATAGCCGCTCGGCTGTACTGTGATTTTTTTTTATTTTTTTTTTTCGGGGGCGGACCTTTAAGCAGAATACATTTCGAGGGTATAGCCGGGCGGCTATACTGGGGTTGTTGAAAATTTCTCTGAAAAAATAGTATAGCCGCGCGGCTATACTGGGTTTTTTGAAAATTTCTCTAAAAAATAGTATAGCCGCGCTGCTATACTATTGAAATACATTGGGCACTTGGAAGTTGGGCCACACTAAGTAATTGGAAGTTAGCCCACACAAGGGAATTGGAAGTTGGCCCAAGTAGAAGGCAATTGGGCTTCAAATTCAACTTGGGCATTGAATATATAACATTATCTATTTAATTATCAAAAAGATGGCCTTGGGCCTTGGGGCTCTTGGGCATTTAAGATTTAAATTAATTATTTAGTTTCCAATTAATAAATTTTAAAAAAAGTTAATTCAGATTAGTTTAATTAATTTCACCGGGGGCCTATTTTTGTTTTTATTTTTACTTTTAGTAATAAATAGTATAATATATTGACGTTTAATGATCGTGTTATACACATACATATGTATTTTTCAACAATACTTCCATTTTTCGTACGCAAGGTAAACGTACAATACACGTACGTGCGGATTTTTTTTCATGTATGATACACGTGTTTTTACAAAATTATCAACAACACACACAAAATTCACATATTATACACACAATTTTACATATTATTGAATAAAAATAACGTATATTGAAATATTATATAGTGGCCGAACGTTATGATCATTCATATGCTTGGTAGTAAGGTAAGATAGCCTAAGGAAAAAAAGAAGAAATCGATTCATACCCACCGTTGCTGGGGTTTTTTTTAAAAATTTTCTTTAATAAATAGTATAGCCGCACGGCTATACTCTTGAATATAATATAGCCGCTCGGCTGTACTGTGATTTTTTTTTATTTTTTTTTTGGGGGGCGGACCTTTAAGCAGAATACATTTCGAGGGTATAGCCGGGCGGCTATACTGGGGTTGTTGAAAATTTCTCCGAAAAAATAGTATAGCCGCGCGGCTATACTGGGTTTTTTGAAAATTTCTCTAAAAAATAGTATAGCCAAAAAATAGTATAGCCGCGCGGCTATACTGTGTTTTTTGAAAATTTCTCTAAAAAATAGTATAGCCGCGCGGCTATACTATTGAAATACATTGGGCACTTGGAAGTTGGGCCACACTAAGTAATTGGAAGTTAGCCCACACAAGGTAATTGGAAGTTGGCCCAAGTAGAAGGCAATTGGGCTTCAAATTCAACTTGGGCATTGAATATATAACATTATCTATTTAATTATGAAAAAGATGGCCTTGGGCCTTGGGGCACTTGGGCATTTAAGATTTAAATTAATTATTTAGTTTCCAATTAATAAATTTTAAAAAAAGTTAATTCAGATTAGTTTAATTAATTTCACCGGGGGCCTTTTTTTGTTTTTATTTTTACTTTTAGTAATAAATAGTATAATATATTGACGTTTAATAATCGTGTTATACACATAAATACGTATTTTTCAACAATACTTCCATTTTTCGTACGCAAGGTAAACGTACAATACACGTACGTGCGGATTTTTTTTCATGTTTGATACACGTGTTTTTACAAAATTATCAACAACACACACAAAATTCACATGTTATACACACAATTTTACATATTATTGAATAAAAATAACGTATATTGAAATATTATATAGTGGCCGAACGTTATGATCATTCGTATGCTTGGTAGTAAGGTAAGATAGCCTAAGGAAAAAAAAGAAATCGATTCATACCCACCCTTGCTGGGGTTTTTTTTAAAATTTTCCTTAATAAATAGTAGAGCCGCACGGCTATACTCTTGAATATAATATAGCCGCTCGGCTGTACTGTGATTTTTTATTTTTTTTATTTTTGGGGGGGCGGACCTTTAAGCAGAATACATTTCGAGGGTATAGCCGGGCGGCTATACTGGGTTTGTTGAAAATTTCTCTGAAAAAATAGTATACCCGCGCGGCTATACTGGGTTTTTTGAAAATTTCTCTAAAAAATAGTATAGCCTATACTATTGAAATACATTGGGCACTTGGAAGTTGGGCCACACTAAGTAATTGGAAGTTAGCCCACACAAGGTAATTGGAAGTTGGCCCAAGTAGAAGGCAATTGGGCTTCAAATTCAACTTGGGCATTGAATATATAACATTATCTATTTAATTATGAAAAAGATGGCCTTGGGCCTTGGGGCACTTGGGCATTTAAGATTTAAATTAATTATTTAGTTTCCAATTAATAAATTTTAAAAAAAGTTAATTCAGATTAGTTTAATTAATTTCACCGGGGGCCTATTTTTTTTTTTATTTTTACTTTTAGTAATAAATAGTATAATATATTGCCGTTTAATAATCGTGTTATACACATACATACGTATTTTTCAACAATACTTCCATTTTTCGTAGGCAAGGTAAACGTACAATACACGTACGTGCGGATTTTTTTTCATGTTTGATACACGTGTTTTTACAAAATTATCAACAACACACACAAAATTCACATATTATACACACAATTTTACATATTATTGAATAAAAATAACGTATATTGAAATATTATAGAGTGGCCGAACGTTATGATCATTCATATGCTTGGTAGTAAGGTAACTACAACTTATCGAGCCAACTGCCAGCTACAACTTGTATGAATTTATATAGGAAATTACATATCGAGTCTGAAGGACTTACGCATGGCACCTAATTACCAGTTGCAACAGGTATGAATTTATTTAGAAAATTACAAATCACACATCCACGATGATTACATGATGAAATTGACAAACTTTCATTCATATGAATTTCTATGAGCTTTTCTTCCATTCGTTTATGTTGTACTGTACCCATACTTTACTTGACATGTGCATTCCACCACGTTCAGTTAAGCCAGTTTAGGCATACATTGGTGCCATTTTTGAGTGGGAATATTTAAGCCTAACAGATAACTTGAAATAATTTAGAGCTTGTCCAGAAATTACTTATGTAGAAAAGTACTTGGATGTTTTACTGAAGAGAACGCCAGAGGTGCTTTTGATTAGGTTTTTAGGTACTAAATATATAATATATATTAATATAACAATTTAAAAGTTACCACTAACTTTGTATGATGGTAAAACCTTGGACTTATTATTCTATTATATGATTTTATTAGTTTCGTCAAATTAAGTGTTATAATATAGATATTTTTTACTTAAAAAATTCAGAGATTCGAAAATGTAGTGGTGTAAACACATTTTGTATTTGCACTAATTTTAAACACATTTTAAAAAATATCTTTTTAATTTTTTAATTTTAAATAGAGAAAATTTTCAAAATATACATTTTTTTAAATTCAAATCCACTTGGCATGTAATTAATGGAAACTCAATTCAACACAACACTTGTAGAGTTAATTGCAATCAATTGCAACACGAGGTAAAAATTAGGAACCTCGAGAATTAAAAACCCAATTGATTATTTCTTCCCATATATGGAATAATGCCATCACCAATACGTAGGAGCGGACACACGTCGGGTCAATCTTGGTTAAGAGCCAACCCAGAACCTGACCCCCAAAAAAACAAAAAAAAAAGCAGCTCCTTCCACTCAATTTGTTTGCCATATACTCATATAGGTGATCTGGAGCTAAAGTATTAATGAACTGAAATTAAGCAAATTGAGGGTTGAAAATTTTGAGGCCCAACATTCTAACAATTTGTTAATTAAATTGACTTCAGTTGACTGTGAGTGTTATTATTTTTTGTAAAATTTAGTGGAAGAAACCCTAAATAAATTCCCTGAAAATGGTTACATATAAAAACTAAAATATTAAACTAAAAATAAATAAAATTAAGGGTTAAAGAAGGAACCATCAGACACCAAATTTTCATCCCCATTAGCAAAGAGCTGTACGGTCCGCATCATGGTTAGATCAAAAGATCCCATCACTTGGTCCCTCCAATTCCGATATTCAATCCCAAATAAAAAGATGGGATGAATTCAAAATACCCTTCTAATTTTGGATTCAAATAAAGCATAAATTCCTAAAACTTGAAAAGAAAAACAAGTAAAATTGAAAAACGGGAACTGACAATTAATAAGGAAAAAAAGGAGGCTCAGAATCAATGGGTATGAAGAAGGTTATCAGCACAGATTGATTAAAATCATCAGAGTGGTGCATGACTTCCTCAGTTCTTCATCACTGCCTCAAATATAAAACGCACAGACACATCAACTCGGAGAGCGAGAGACGAAGAGAGGCTGAGAAACAAAATACATACAAAATAACAGAGTGCTTTCGCAGTCTTATTTATAGAGAGACATAAACAAAACCCTAGCTCCCCAATTTTATGACGTGCAAAGACAAATTTACCCTAACGAAAGGGGGCAAAGGCCCATATATTTTCTATTCGGTCTGAATCTGAAGAGAAGGCCCATAGTATTTTTTTTTAATTCTAACTTTTTATGCTTTAACTTTTTTTTTTAAGGAACATATAGTTTTTTTAATTTATTTTTACATTTCTCAATAAATGGCGGTAAATTATTCTTGAGATAAACTTTTTAAAAAAAAATAAAACAGACATCAATAATGAAAATCAAAGGTTTTTTTGTGTGGTTACATTAGAGGAAACCGGTCCGGTGAACCCATCTTAATCTTATCTCATCACCCACGCTTTCAAAATAAGTAATAAATTGTTAAATGAGACAAGATCTGAAAGGAAAGACAGAAACAATTTTGACTTGGGATAATGCTCTACACACCCAAAATAAACACAATGCAATTTGATAACCAAATTATAACGAGCACAAGGATCCCTTTCTACTAAATTTACAATATAGAAGGTAGTGAGTCTGGCCTAATCAAATGTAGTTTTCTGAAGAAACCATGTCTCAAGAGAGAGATGAAACAGGCTATCATAACACATCCTGTACTAGAATAGCTTCTGCCAAAATTAAATTTTATTTCCATTGCTTATACTCAAATCGTTATGTGGCCTAGCGTTCACATAGATAAAGTGGTATTAGCTCTGTCCATCGCTCCGCCATTCTGTACTGTGCACATAAAAAACAATCCTTTTTTGATCAAGAAGATTCCTTCTTGATGCCAAAATTCATGAATGTTTGTTTTTGTTGACGAGTTAGCTCCATAAACCACCAGCTCTTCTGGCCAGCTAATGTATATCAACGTCTTCTAAAATCACGTTGAACTCACGACACCATTTACAAGTTACGCCGGTGATGATCTTACATATACTTTTGTTAACATCATCTCCATGCTCTATTCTGAGATGTTGAAGCTTTAGACTGGGACTGCTGTCTCCTCCCACTAGACAAACCACTGTCACTGATACTCCCTTCAACAAGATTGTCACGAACTTCAGAAAATTCTCTATTCCATGAATTCAAGGGGATAACATAACTATCATCCTTTATGCTCTTCCTCTGCTCCTCGTGGCGTTTCACATTCTCAGATATCTGATGCAAGGTTTTATTTATCTTTGCAAATCCTCTTTCGACTGGTTCTACCACATGGGAAACTGTATACTTCATGTCATCAACAATCTGAAACAACAAATGAGAACATAAAAGTGACGATAAAGTCCAGAAAAGAGTTTTAAATGAAAAAGTAAGTTATTAGGGTTAACTTCTCACAATTTCACCGCTTCCAAAAATCACATCACGAACACTTTGGGGGAAATTCAAGCGCTTTTCTCTCTCATCATGCCGTGCCAGATGCACTCTGGTTGTTCTTTCACAATCACGTACCTCCTCTGGATCAGGAGGTGCTCCCAATGATGCATAGTCAGTCATCACAGCAACATTACGCACACATCTTTCTCCTCGTTTGTAAGGTACTGCTGGAAAGACATAAAGGTGAACCACAGCAGCCACACCCATCTGTTTGACAAGTTTGAAATCACAACCCTTTGAACTTCAGGATCATATTTGGAAAAGTTTCTATGTACTGAACATCAACCAGAACTTACAACAAACAGGTACACATAGAACCTATTCAGAAAACTTGACTCATGTATCATAAACTATTATACACATAAAATCGGAGTAATTGTTGAATATTTTTTGGAAAGATAACCATAGTAATTTATTCAATTCCTCAAGTATCTAAATATTTAACAAGTGGGTCCTAAAGAAGATACTTATGTTTTTTTTTACCAACAATGGATAACTGTAATTCTCCAACTTTAAGATTAAGGGAAATGAGATTGAACTTTTATTGTTCAGCTTTTAAGATTGACCCACACCTTTGATCAAATAACCTAACAAAAAATAAGATATAATATTGAAAAACCTAAAAACAAAAGCAATCCTGATAAGACAAATAAATATAACAATAGTTGAATTAAGAAAATAAGCATAAATACAATGGTAACAACCACTAACATAAAACTAATCACTGAATCTTCCTATTGACTTACTAATGATCTTAAATATACAAATCATTATCACGAACAGAGAATCTATTTCTAGATATATTCAAATTCAAATTCTACAGTCATCATCTGAAAATGCTGTTTTCCAAATATTTGCAAATGGCTAAACAGATTGAGAAGTGTGTTACACTTGATTCTCGTTTATGCATCCTTCAAAACCAAACAACCTTGAATACCAAGATTCGTTAGATTTCAAGCTAAACTTTGGCCACAACTGGAATAAGCGTAGTATGCTTAAGTCACCAAAGTCATTTTATTTCCAGTTCAAAACAATTGTTTAATATTTGACTCAAAGTTCTCATAAAATAATGGTGAACCAGAATTTAAAACTTTTATTAGAAAAGTGTACACAATTTTCCGGTCATTCTTCACACACAGCTCTATTAATTGTTCATAGTACTGTAGCTGAATATTTTAATTACATACTTTTTTTATGTTCTTCCTCAGTTATTTTGGACTGCTGATTATTTTGAAAGATAGAATTTAATTTAGTTAGGGTTTTTAATTTAGTTAGGGTTTTTGGGTTCTATACAAGAGCCTCTTAACATCTTGTTATAAAAGATAACCTTTGGTTTTTCTATTTCTTTTAAGAACTTCAGGATTTTACTCTGACAGTAACAAAAAGGAGGTTCTTCCATTGTTTTCCTTAAAGGAACATGGTATGATTACAATCTAAGTAGAGTCTACTTTATAGTGCAATAACTTAGAACTACCCACCTACGGGATAAACTTGATCTCCAATGAGATCCTGGGTTTCTTCTGATCATCCAAAACATTGGTCCAACTAATTAATTTATCTACTTCCTTTCAAAACTAATTTGACGCTTTCAATTTCAATTCACTTACGTTTGCACGTCAAATTGTTAAAGATGTATCAGGCCTTCATGCCCTACAACATCAAACTCAATACAATTTAACAGTACATGTAAATGATTAGTTAAATTACTCACCTCTATGCATATGATATAGTCTTGTATGCGAGTTTTCAGCTCTTGAGCCAAAGACCCTTTGAAGGCACCCATAGAGAAAAGAAATGCAACTGCGATGCCTTGCCACCATGTCAAGAACACAATTGACTTGAAAGTCAGAAACTTCGCTAATGGTTTAATGGGTTGTAATTTGTCTTTAATAACAGAGTAAAACTGCACAAGGCAATATAGGGCCCACGTCTGACTAAAATTAAGAACAACTGCCAAGTAAGGATAGCTGCAAGCAAACAAAACTAAGTCAGAACAATATATATATATATATATATAATGAGAAATACAAAAGAAACAAGTCCATCATTAAAAGCGAAATGTAATAAAATCACAGCTGCCAACAAGTCATCCTAAGCACGCACAAAAACTTCTGTGCTCAAGAAAGTGTCAGTATGTGTAAGTGTCTGTGCGTGTGTGCATCAAGCATCAATATATAAGACATACTCAACCTGTCATCTAAGCAGGCATAAAGATTTATCTACTTGTAACAGTTAGCTTTAAGACCTAAATGATACAAAAGAAAATATATTACCCATATCTCCAGTCAAATTTCCCTTCTCCATAAACACCAAAAGTCTCAAGAATCATTGCGAGCAAAGCGCAGATCAATTTCAGTATCATCTGGAAAATAATGAGTCAGAGAAGACCAAATAAGGCGGAAAACTTCGAAGGAAATAAAACGATTGAAATAAAGTTTCAGCAGGAAATGACTACATACATACTGAACGATGCCCACTTTCACAGCATGGTAGAATGTGGGACCAAGAGGCCAGTCACCTATGAGGCAATTTAGTGGGAAGGGATGCTCTACAACTCCATAAGCGTAAGCATCTTTCAAAAGAGGTGTACTGGAATCGAGTACGCTCTGACTCTCCATAAATTCAATTGTCCTCTTCTCACCACCTTAACATAGAAAAATATTTGTCCACAACAAGGATTTTTTTCAGGCTTTATGTTATTAAAGATGTTCAACAAACCTGGTTAACTACTCATCCATTGGAATATTACTTATCAATATATAAGTTTGCATGAATGCATACAGACTGCGCACACAAGAACAGTACTTCTAGGAAAAAAAGAATACTGATTCAAACCACTGTGTGTGGTAGTAAGTACTTCATAATCACAGAAGATTCAACATTCACATTTCCGTTACATACCTAAGCAGGCAATCAGGTATCGCTCGAAACAATATAATGCAAAAGCTTCATAGCAGTCCCGAATTGCTTCGCAGTTGAAGGCAGCATTTGAGTCCAACAGCGACAAAAACTACAGCGAAAAGTGTTATCATGCGCAATATATTACTAATCCATCAAATGGTAAGTACTAATGAAAAGGGAAGCAGTACGAACTGGATACATGATAGAATAAAAGCAGTCAGATACTAAGAAAAACAAAAGGATCAACTGTATGCAGAAATCTTACTTTTGTCATATAGTTTCCACAATAAGAACAGATTTCATGAACTGAAATCCTTAAAGAATTGTAGACAAAGGGCCCATCTATGCAGAAATCTTATAACTGTCATAACTCTAGGATTTGAACTAAAAGTTTAGTTCCTTCCTTTGAGAAACTTTGCCAAATTATCTCCGTTTTTAACAAGAAGTAGAAATTAAACTCACTTATCTATAAAATGGGTAATAACCTAATCTAGCAAAAGAAATTAAATACATCCAAATTCTCCATCTGTCATTTCGACAAGTTGTCAATATCTAACTAATACATTGAATCCATATACTTATCAAAATATCTGGCATGCTACAATTTGTTTTATCTGCACAAGGAAACATGACCTCTTGGTATACTCCCATTTAGCGTTCCAGAGGAATGCACATTCATTTGAGCTCCATATCAATACTAATAACTATGTAAATAGCATGCTTTTGGGATGAGCATCATGTTCCAATCTGATTTTCCTCTTAGTCTGTTTCATACTAAATTTGTAACTATTCTCTAACTAATTGAGAAGGGTTAAGTAGTAAAACGCCTTCATTTAAAACAGCCCTTGAACTGCATTTATATATACTCATGTGTTTCTAAGCTTTACTCAATATATTTAAAAGAAAGTGTGATCCATCACAATATAAATAGTTAACTCATATAGAGTTACAAGTAAAACTAGCATACAACTGAAGAATGTGATCACAGAACGTAATGTGTCGTACCGATTCCAGTGCATAAACAGGAACCATTAGAATGAGACCAATCAGAAACTTCTGCTCCTGAAAATAGATAAAAGGAGAAGAAAAATGATATGTCACCACAAAAGATGAATCAAAGTTATCTTTAGATAGAAGCAAAACAAAATTTCACAGGAGAGCAGATAAATTAAGTAGGGTATCACCGAAAAAAAAGTGCAAAAAGAAACTTTTTTTTTTCTTTGACAAATAACAAGAGGAACAAGATTAGACCTCTGGCTGATTATAAGCAGCTAAATGCTCGAAGATAAGGTACATGGAGAGAAGAAGAGCAACAAGTACGAATATGCTAGCACTGAGGATTGGCCAGCTGAAGGCTGCTGCTGATTCAGCACCAAGGTTAAGTGACCACATTTCTCCTAATCTGCTGGAGGCCTCGACCATGGATAAAAAGAAAAAGGAAGAGCATAAAATGCCCCTCCATCCCATTGAATCCGGGTCTTGGACTATATGGTGAAGTTAACTTTGAAGAGTCACTGAACCAAACGTGCTTTATCGGTTTTTTTTTGTTAGACTTTATTTGAGCTTTCACACCACTTAAGTGATCTATTTTGTCCAAGATGAATTCATCAGCCCTTCCCTTCAGGGGTCCTCTTCTCCTCTCTTTAAGAAAACTGCTCCTGGCAAAAAATTATGGTGTCACAATAGAGAAAAGCCAGCCACCTTCTTGCCTGCTAAACAGCTCCTTGAAGATATTCTGCAGTACAAGCATACCATCTAAGCCAAATGCGAATGTTTGCTATCAGGACGTAAAAGAAGAAGCCCGGGTAAATAAAACAAAATCTCCAATGAGAAAAGGAAACTTTTAATTAATGTGAAAATTAAAACAACAGCATTTAATAGGAAGAAAATCTTTATAATAATGAATAGCTATCCTTTTAACTCATGATGTAATACATAAACTACCTCCAATATAGTGCATTATCAAAGCTGAAAATGCTTCTTTTCGACATAAATGTCTGACATCATGATATCTCTTCCTTACAAGCACCATGCAAACCCAGCTAACATGTTTGCCAACTTTTTGTTTGGGTTAAGAAAATTATAAATTTGTTAGCTCAATTATCCTTACTAGATTTGCCCAAAATGTGGGTTGGATTCGGGTTAGTCAGGTTCGCCCAACCCCATGCTCACTCCTAGTTTTTGTCAAGGCTTGGACCAAAAATTGTGGAGCTTAAATGAAACACCTTGCACTTTATCAGCACTATAGAAGTCAGTTTCTACAATTAATACACTTAACAGACCTATAACATACATCTAATCAATACAAAACACAGTGATCCATATACTCATCATCAGTATCACAATTTAAGCATGAAGCATTAACATATTCTACTAACCAATCATTGAATATAAAGCTAAACATCCAAGTAAAATAATGAAAATCACTTTTTCTTTGTCAGCCAAACCCAAACAACTTAGTTCCACCAGAACCTAACTTCCAGAAGCAGAATTACAATTAACAGAAATCAATAAGAATAAATAGCACATTCTTCACTAAAAATCAAAGGAAGAACCCTAAAACATCAATGACAGAGGAGATGATTAACCTATGCGAAAGAATTGAATATGGGCCAGAAATAGAACCAATTCTTGAAAACAATAAAGAAAAGAAGAAAAGATTTAAGCAAAGGCAATTGAAATGAGGTCTTAGGGTACGAACCTGAGCTCGGGATTTTCCCGGGAAATTTGAGAGTGATTAATTTCCGAGAAAGTCGAAAGAAACAAATTATAACTCGTTCGAAAAAGAAGACGTTTTTCCTTTTTGCTTCGGCGGTTGGGGAAGACTATCCTAGCATTAGTTTTTTATTTTTTCATTTAATATTAAAAAAGAAATAAACGTAAAAGTCACAAAGCGGTGACCTATTGTTGTAACAGCATTACCTCTGAATGATGCGGGTCCGGGTGATCCTGCTTAAGCGATCAAACGGCTTTGTGGATTGTCGTTTCGTGCGTAAGCTATTTGCCTGTCGTTTCGAGATGGATAACGTTGAATCAAGAAAGGGTAACTTAATTTCCACGCAAGCAAGTAGACGTGGCAATATCTCAGACCAGGCATCCACGTCAGTTCTGGACTTTCTGAGGGTTTAGGACTTCAGGTCTCCTCATAGGAACTTCCCTGGCACATCCCCACCAATTAAAAAGATTTAAAGGGTAAATTGCACTAATGGTCCTCAAACTTGTATGCGTGGTACATTTTGGTCCCTAAATTCAATTATTAGTCCAAATGGTACCTAAACTCTATGTTAATTGGCCATTTGATCCAAACGTTACATTTTCTGTGAGTTTTTAACAAGTCAACGGCAGTCACGGGGTCTAGGATGGGTATAAGCGTCTTTTTAAATCTGAAAGGGTATATGCGTCTTTTTCGACCTGAATGTCTTCTTCTCCGATTAGCCCAAACGTCGCATTCGGTTTTGAACAATCGCATGAACGGAGGTGCGAAGGCAACAACAGAGAACCAGGGTGTTGGGGTTCCTATTTGGGGGTTTTGGGGGAATTTCTGGATTTCGATCATTGTGGATGCTCATCACTGATGGAGTTTGAGTTCCGTTGGGGTGGAGAGAATCCCAAATACGGTAAGGGAATATCTGTCTGTATTTTATATTCATCTTGTTTTGCAAATCGATGTTTTGTGTTTGCAAGTGTGTGGTCCAAGGTCAGTTTCTTTATGTTGAAAAGATACTGGGATTGGAAGTGTGTGGTCCAAGTTCAGTTTCTTTATGTCGAAACATCTATTTTCTTTATGCTGGGATTGACTGCAAAGTATAGGTTTTTATGTTTGGTGTGGTCCCTTTGTTGTCTACTTCACACTTAATTCACTATTAGCATTGACTGAAACGGTTAAAAAAAATTAAAACCCTAAACCTGTAGCATTAGATAAAGGAGATGTGTGTGCAGCTAACTCTGAAATTTGATATGTACTGTTTGCAGATATCTATGACAGAGTCACTCTTGAACTACACCATGGGGGTATGTTTGAAAATGGGGTTTATAAAGGTGGTAAGGTCTGTTATTTAGATAATGTTGTTGATGACTTTCTATCATTGCTGGATTTAAGGAAGATAGGGAAAGAGTTGGGGTATACAATAGATGTTTCGAAAATTGAGCAAACTATGGAGATTAGGTATAGAAAGGCTGGAGAAAAGGATGGTAACATATTGGAGCTTATTACCTCTGATAGTAAAGTAGTTGAAATGGTTGGATGCATGCCATGTAATAGGGTTCTTGTGTTGTACTATACAGATTTGGAAAATTCAAATGGTAATGGGCTTGGGACTCAAGCATCTGCTGCATGGCCTAGTTTGGATAGTGCAGAATATAACTATGATGCAGATGTAGAAAATCATGGGAAGGGTGTCACATGGCACGCATTCAATGAACCAGGGGATGCAGATGCATATGTAGAAGTTGGAAATGAAGAGGAAAATGAGGTTGCAGCAACTGAGAAAGGAGAGGAAAATAAGGCTGCAGCAACTGAGAATGGAGAGGTTGGAAACGAAGGGGAAAATGAGGAAAATGATGCACAATTTGTGGATAGTGATTATGAATTCAGTGAACAAGAAGATGAGGTGCTTGTAGCTGAGAATGTGGTAGTTGGGGGCGCAAGTGGTGAGGCCAATGCAGGTGAGAACATTGGGCCTAGTGGTGAGGCCAATGCAGGTGAGAACATTGGGCCTAGTGTTCAGGCCAATGCAGGTGAGAATGTTGAGCCTACTGTTCAGCCCCATGGACATGAGACAGTTGGGCCTACTTATGATGCTCCAGGAGAGGTTTCATCACATGGTGCTAACACATCGGATTTGGACACAGGAAGTGATGAAGAGGATCAGGATCAGGGTAATGGTGAGGAAAAGGGCAAAAGAAAGAAAAAGAAATTGCCAAAGTTGAAGGAGGACAGGAGAGAGGTGGATTTAAGGAATCCAGAGTTTAGGATGGGAATGCGATTTGCAAACAAAAAGGTTTTGAAAGAAGCTGTGGAGGAGTATGCAATTCTACATGGCAAGTTGATAAAATTCAAAAAAAAATGACAAAGTGAGGCTCCAGGTAGTATGTATGGGAGGACTGAAATGTCCATTTTATTTATATGCTTCAAAGATAGATAAGAGAGAATCTACATTTGTAATCAAGACTATGAGCCTAGAACACACTTGTGGGAGGGTCGACAAGTTGAAGTATGCCTCATCCAAGTGGCTTTGCAATAGGTATTCTAAGAAACTGAAGAAAGACACAGACTTGGATGTGAAATCATTGCAAGAGGATGTTTTGGATGATTATTGTATGAATGTCACAAGACATCAAATATATAGGGCCAAAAAGAGGGCCAAACTAATGATTGAAGGGAGTTACAAAGAACAATATGCTAGGTTAAGGGATTATGCAGAGGAATTGAAGAAGGCAAACAAAGGAAGTACAGTTGTAATTCAAACTGAACAAGTGGGGGCCCAAGCTATCTTTCTAAGGATGTATGTTTGCTTGGCTGGTTGCAGGCAATGATTTTTAGATGGATGCAGACCAGTTATTGGTCTTGATGGGTGCCATGTAAAAGGTCCTTATCCTGGCCAGATTTTGACAGCAGTTGGGGTGGATGGCAACAATGGCAGTTTCCCAATTGCTTATGCAGTTGTTGAGATTGAAAGCAAACAATCGTGGATCTGGTTTCTTAGGCTGCTGATTGAAGATCTAAAGATTACAAATGGTTTGTCATATGTCTTCATTAGCGACAAGCAAAAGGGACTCATACCTGCAATTGAGACTCTACTTCCAACTGTAGAGCACAGGATGTGTGTTAGACACTTATATAATAACTTTAGATCATCACACTCTGGTGTTGCTCTAAAACACATATTGTGGGCTGCAGCAAGAGCCACAACTATGCCTTGGTGGGAAGCAGAAATGGAAAATATGAAACAAGAGGATGAGGAAGCGTGGGAATGGCTCAGTAAGATACCTGCAAAGAATTGGAGTAGATCTCACTTTGATACACGGTTTAAGTGTGATCTGTTGTTGAACAATCTTTGTGAAAGTTTCAATTCAGCAATAGTAGATGCAAGAGATCAGTCCATTTTGACTTGCTTGGAGAGGATAAGAGTTCTTGTGATGCTTAGGATGGCAAATAGAAGGGCTGCATGTCAGAAATGGAAACATCCAGTTGGGCCAAGAATCTTCAAGATAATTGAGAAAAACAAGTTAGATGCCTCCACATGCATTCCTCGACTGGCTGGCTTGCAAACATATCAAGTGACCCACATGTATGGTGGAGAATTTGTTGTGGATCTTAGGGCAAGGACATGTTCTTGTCGGAGGTGGGATTTATGTGGGATACCATGTGGCCATGCAATTTCTGAAATTTTTCAAAGGGATGAAAGCCCCATTGATTATGTGGATGAATGTTACAAGCCTGCAACTTATATGAAGTCATATGGACCAATGATTTATCCCATCCCTTCAATGGATCAATGGGCTAAATCTGGGCATCCTCCAATACATCCCCCAACTGTTAGGGTACAGCCAGGAAGGCCCAAAAAAACTAGGTCCAAAGAACCTGCTGAAATTGTGGTACCACCACCACCCCCACCACATCCAATGCCTCCAAATTATGTTCAACCAAGAGACAAGCTTAGAAGACTTTTTATTAAGATCACATGTAGGAGATGTGGTCAAAGTGGCCATAATAGGGCAACTTGTGACAGACATAGCTCAGAAAAGCAACAGGTAATTATTTATTATGCAAATTTTGAGTTGTTACATGTTTTGGAAGTAATAATTATTTGTGCTCTTGCAGGCAAATGCATCTTTTGCCCAAAAAGAGGTCCACACTGAGGGAGGGGCAGTTAGAGTGAGGGGCAGAGGCCGAGGAAGAGGAATAGCCAATAAGGCTCCAGCTGTTGCAAAAGAAGTTGCTACTTCTTCACAAAGTATACGTTTTTTGGGGTATTTTTCTTCAAATATGTTGTCTCACAAATCTGCAATTTAGTTGCGAACTTATATTGGTCCTCTTTGTTTAGGTGGCAAGAGGTATAAGAGGTTGGCCAAGAAGTATGCTAAGAGATATGGGAAAAAGGTTGGATAGAGGAACAGGAAGATTTAACGAGGCTCCAGCTGTTGCAACTGAAGTTGCTACTTCTTCACAACAAAGTGTATGTTGTTTGAGGTTTATTTTTCAAATATGCTCACTTATTTTTTTGCAATATAGTTCAGAACTTATATTGGTCCTCTTTCTTTAGTTGGCAAGAGGTGTGGGAAGAGGTTTGCCAAGAACTATGGTCAGAGGTTTGGCAAGAGGTTTGGCAAGAGGAGGAACATTCAAAAGGGCTGCTATTAGAAGAGAAACATTCAAAAGGCCTACAGAAGTTCTATCACAACCATAATCATTCACAAGGCAGGGGGAATCATATATATTTTGTGTAATTTGGGATGTGGATTTTGTTCAAGATATGCATTGTGGTTATGTAAAGGCCCTGCATTTTTGCTTACAGTACAAACAATAGGATCACAGCTTTTGGGATGTTATTTTGTGGATTTACACTCTTCCTTTTGGTTTAGGTTCTGTAATTTCAGATGTGCTTTTATGGAATCACAGCTTGTGGATTAGAATTGACTCTACATATTGGTAATGGAATTGGTTTATGCTGTGCAATTTGGTTATGAAATTGGTTTTCGCTATGGGATTGGTTTTTGGTTATAGAATTGGTATTAATTTCTGGAATTGGTGTGGCTTTGGTTCTGTAATTGGTATTCATTTCTGGAATTGGTGTGGTTTTGGTATTCATTTCTGGAATTGGTGTGGTTTTGGTTCTGTAATTGGTATTCATTTCTGGAATTGGTGTGGTTTTGGTTATGGAATTGTTTTACCTAAAATACTCCACAAACTATTTCATAGCTAACAAACACCACATTACATTCATAGCTAACAAACACCACATTACATTCATACCTCTAATCCCATTACAAACCTAAAAGGCCATTACAGACCTAACATTCATAGCTAAATCTTTCTACTCATCACAAAAATTACAAACAAACACCATGAAAGGATCAAAGCAAACCCCAATTTCAATTGTCTCTGTCTACTCCATTCCAATTCCTTTTTTCCTTCAATAACAACACACCCTTTCTCTTCCAATTTTTTCTTCTCTACTTCCACTAATCTCAGTTGCTCATCTCTTGCTCTAATTTCTTCCTCCATACCTCTGAGTCTTCTAAGCAATCCAGAAAGCACTTCCTTTCCTCTTGGACATGTTTCATTATCCAGCCATTCAAAGAAATGATGTCTTGTTTGGCTATTCTGCACATCAGTTGTTACACACAATCAATCAGAGCCCAGCACACCATTCAATTCTTCACTTAAACAAAACAAAACCCTTACTCTATCTTACCCGATTTTGGTCGCATGCCTCAAACCTTCTTCCCAGGTTCAGATCTGTCCATGAAGTCCGCCGTTTAATCTTCATCCCACAAAAGCAATACCCATTTGATCGAGTTGAATTCGTTGAGCTTTCAGACATCGCTACCTTCATTGAAGAAGAAGCTGAATTCATCAAATGACGCCTCTGTCGCTTCAAGAATTAGCTATTCTACATAATTTGGACAGTTTTACCCTTAAATTTCACGACAACATTGACGGAACCTAACGGTTGGATCAAATGGCCAATTAACATAGAGTTTAGGTATCATTTGGACTAATAATTGAATTTAGGGACCAAAATGTACCACGCATACAAGTTTGAGGACCATTAGTGCAATTTACCCAAGATTTAAAATATTAGGGTAGAATAATTCAGAGTGATTTTTTCATCTTGCCATGAGAGAATTTATATATGTACAAGTATACAATAAATAGGAAAGTAATTACAATCTCATCTAATTAATAATGCTACTCTTACTACATTTATATACCACATTCTCATACCACCTTATATGACAGATGAGGTGGACAACCACATCAATTAAATTAATTTAACATTTTCTTTTCTTTTATGATTTATTGACACTTTTAATTGATGTGGTTGTCCACTTCATCTGCCACATAAGATAGTATGAGAATGTGGTATACAAATGTGGTAAGAATAGCATTACTCCTCATCTAATACAGGAATCCTATAATTATACGGGATTACAATTCCTAATTAAAAATAATTACATGATTTACGTCAACACTCTCCCTTAATGTGGTGCATATACATCTCTAATGCCCAACTTGACAAGTGAATCATGGAATGCTTGACTAGATACGGCTTTTGTCAGAATATTTGCTAGCTCTGTAGTCTTCACATATGGTATGGAATATGTATAATATTATCTTCCAATTTTTCATACACAAAATTACAATCGATCTCCACATGCTTGGTACTATCATGCTTTACCGGATTCTTTGCAATTTTAATCATTGACTGATTATCACAATAAAGTTGCATAGTCCCTTTAGCAACCACTTTCTGTTTTTTACTACGCCATGTAACCAAATTTCCTCCTACAAAGGTAAAATACCCAGAAGTGGATCTTCGGCTGAAACATTTGCCACCCTAATCAGAGTCTATATATCCTGCAATCTCAAAGTGTCTATGCCTAAAAAGAAACATAAGACCTTTCCTATGAGCATATTTCAGATAACGCA
This sequence comes from Prunus dulcis, assembly GCF_902201215.1. NCBI lineage: Eukaryota > Viridiplantae > Streptophyta > Magnoliopsida > Rosales > Rosaceae > Prunus > Prunus dulcis. Next base: position 1,576,887 of record NC_047657.1, on the reverse strand, counting down.
AAATTCTCATCATTGCACTCATATGGACTTCACTTGGATTATGCATAAACTGACTCACAACACTTAATGCATATGCAATATCCGGTCTAATGTATGACAAATAAATTAATCTACCAACTAACCTCTGATCTCTCTCCTTATTAGTTGGTACTTGATATGGGAGCTCCAACATACAATAAATCTACGCTATGGGCGTATCAATAGGTGGACATCCTAACATACCAGTTTCCTTCAATAAATCCAAAATTTATTTTCTTTGGGATAGAAATCTACTTTGCTTTGAACAAGTAACTTTTATACCCAAAAAATATTTTAATCCTCCATGATCCTTCAAATCGAACTCAAAAGCTAAATAAGTCTTCAGCTTCTCTATCTCCTCAACATCATCTCATGTCACAATCATATCATCTACATATATAATGAGTGCGGCAACTTTGCCATTTTGTCACTTGAGAAACAAAGTATGATTTGCATTACTCTGCACATAGCCATATTTCATATGGGTATTATTGTAAACTAACAAAAAATTATAATATATATATATATATATACAGTCCTGATCTCTTGGACCCCTGTAGTCCAAGAGATTTATGGTCACTCACCGTTGGATGTAAATTCAACGGTTCATTCATTTATGACTTGAATCGGGTAATAATCATTTATGTCATATTGCATTTATATATATCATTTTAAACCATTGGATTAATATCCAACGGTGGGTGACCAAAATCTCTTGGACTCCTGTGGTCCAAGAGATCGGGACTGTATATATATATAAAGCAAAAGGCAGAGAATGATAAAACATTCAAAATACCAAAAAAAAGCCTTGGTTAATGCAAACGTTAAAATTTGAAATTATTAATTAAATGAGGATAATATGGTAAATTCACACATTTTCATATTTAAAAAATTAAAATTAAAAGAAAAACCAAATAATGGATTCTATTTTTATGAAACACAACTATCCATTATTTTTTTAATTTTAAAATAAATTTGTAAATTTTTTTTTAAAAAACCTCTGGTAAGCGCGGAATCGAGTGTAGAGAGGCTAGTTCAAGAAATTGAGAAGGAAAAGAAAAAAAAAAGAGTGTGCTCATAGCGGCAAACTATGCGGGACTCTCAAACAACAAACCGTTTGTATCCGTAGGATGAAACACACACCTACCATAAATCAATCCAACCCATTGAAAACGATATCTAACCCATTGCTTCAACGAATTCTGTCCTTCGGATTCAAGACCCCACAGATCGTAGCTGTACTAAAGAAAAAATAAAAAGGACCAGTCGGGTTAGTTTCAACTTTCGAGCGCTCCCATTATCCTACTTCATTTTCTTAACCGTTCTTTCAGTTTAATTTCCTTCCTGCAGACGGCAGAGCATCAACGAAGAAAGCATTCAGGTTTGGTTTGGGTTTCTAATAGAATTTTTTATTTTATTATTTACACAAGATTTCTTCACTATTATTCGTTTGTTTTTTTTGGGTTCGGCAAATGGTTTTCGTCTATTTTGATTTTCTGAGTTTTGTTAATCATTATCTCATCGAAAATTACTTCTTCTCAGGAACTACTTACCCATCTCAACATCTATTTGACTCGAGAGTTTGGTAAGCATCAATTTTATGGCGATTGTTTTGCGAATGTCAGAAGATTCAAAACATGTGAGTAATGCTTCATGTTACCATATTTTATTTTGAATTGAATTTTCATACATCATCTTGCTATATGGTTTGGGCTCTACATATGATATGATTTTGAGCTGCGTAGTTTTGAGTAATTAGCAAACAGTGTTGTTTATACCATAATTTAACGACCAATGACCGCCTAACACGTGGACGGAGTCAGCACCACTGCCCGCCCTTCGGCATGTACCCTACCCAATCCTATACATCTTGCTACTTTTGACCTGGGACACGTGTCATGCTCACGATCAGCCCCTGCAGTCCCACATCGGAAAAATGGATATAAGCACGCCTCCCAGGGCCTATATAAGGATAACCCTATTCCCAAAAAGAGGGACAGGATCACAAAACGGTACGCTACCGCTTGATCTGTAGTCTAATCTTTACTAAATCCGTACTTACTTAAGCATCGGAGAGCCTTCGGCCGGTACCACACCGGTACCCCAAGGTCTTCCCGAACGTGTCCTTTTGCAGGACCTCGATCTTCCGAAGACTAACTCCCTTCCGAAGACATCATATCACTAAGTTGGGCGAGCCACGTGGATAAACCACTTTTTCGCATCAACAGTTTGGCGCCGTTTGTGGGAAACGAACAAAAATAATTCACACTATTCCCTATACACATGGGGACCACTCCAGTACCCACTTTCCCATCGGAGGAAGGGGTGCCGTTCGGAAGGCAGGCTGGAGTTAGCCCAGCGCTACCCCCATGCTCTCCCTTCGGGAACGCCCCCTCAACCCAAACAACCGCTGAAGCCGAGCTAATGGTCCAAATCGCGTCCCTGCGGAAGGACATGGCTAGGCTTCAGGAACACAACAACCTTCTGTCGTCCAAGGTGGACGAAACTCAGCAGCTGCTGTCCCAGCAGCCCACGCAGAACATCCAGCCAACTCAATCTTCCGAGAGCTTACAAACCCCCCACAGGAGGAGGCACCGAAGGGCAGCAAGGGCAACGCCCGCGCCCTCCAAACAGCTGGTGCTGCCGACGCCGAGGGACCAACCGCACGTCCCGAAGAAGGTCTATACCGATTGCCGACACCGACTTAACGATCGGGAGGCAGAGAGACAGAGATCTCCGATCAAAGTAGACGCTCGGCTTAGGGAGTCCCGGCTGAACGCCCAAGGAAGTAAGTCGCCTATTCGGAGGATCAGGGGACTGGAAACCCCGGAAGAGTCGGCTTCCGAGTACATACATTCCAATACGCAGACTTCCACCTACCGTTCGGAAACACCACGATACTCGGAGGGTAATTCCGTGAGCCCGAGGAGGCGCTCGAAAGATTATGGGGCCGAAGAAATTCCGAGCCGAGACCCTGTTGTCCGACTCCTCTTTCAGAAGGTCCAGAAAATGGAAAACGACAAGGCTCGCTCCCAGGAACCCGAGGGGGGAAAGCTTCGGCCCGGGCCGTTCACGAGACGCATCCGACGCTCTCGGCAGGACCGGGAGGTACAGCCGCTGCGCATACCATTCTACACTGGTACCGAAGATCCCTTGACCCCCCTTCATTCTTTTCAGTCCGCCATCGGATGCAAGGGTCTGAGCGACGAGGGGCAGTGTCTGCTATTCCCGTCTTCTCTTACCGAAGTAGCCCTGAACTGGTTCTACCGATTGGAACAAGAAACGGTCGATTCTTTCGACGAGTTGAAGCAAATTTTCCTCAACCACTTCATGATCCAAACGGACCGTCTGTACTCCGCCGATGACCTGTACACGATTCGGCAGAGAGAAGACGAGCCACTGAGAGAGGATGCGGCGCGTTTCAGTCACGAGTACTCAAGGTGTCCGGAAACAGATGACAGGGCAGCCTACGGCGCCTTCAAGAGCGGCCTTCGGTCCTCGCATTTCCGATACCTAGTACACAGCAGCAACTGGCGCACATATGACGAGCTGATGAAGCAGGCGGCGGTGCACGCCAAGGCCGAGTACTTCATCTCAAAACCCAGCGCTTCGGCACGCAGAGAGGATGCGGAGCCAAATGTTTACCCGGCAAAACCAACGTCCTACGAGAGGGTCGACTCATATTCGGCAGACCATAAGCGGAAAGACAACCGTGCCGATCGAAGAGATCAGCCGAAGAAAGGGAAAGGACGGTATGGTCGCAACGACAACCGAGAACCCCTACCCAATCGCGACCACGGCGTCGAAGTTTTCACCCTGCTGAATACCACCTATGAGGCTGTCTTGATGAATGAACAAGAAATCATCCCAAAACCGAATCAGCGTAGACCCAATCGGCAAGACAACCGGGACACCGGGAAATTCTGCCGATACCATCAGCACAACAGCCACAATACCGAAGATTGCATAAGCCTGCGGAAGATCGTGGAACGGCTGATCCGAGAGGGGAAACTGGATCAGTATATCGCCCGGCAGCCAACGGCGCCGGTGCCGAACCCCACTCGGCAGATAAACATGATAAGCACTATCAGCGGTGGCCCTATCGTTGCGGGCATGAGCCACCGTTCTATGAAACAGTATGTGCGTGCCGCACAGTTTCCTCAGGTGCTCGGAATAGAGGTGAATCGGCACCAGGAAGTACCCAAAGTGAATTGGGAGCCGATCACATTTTGCCAAGAGGAAGAAGAGGGAATCCTCTATCCCCAAGACGACCCGATGATCATCCGAGCCGAGATTGCCGATTATGATGTAGGGCGAGTGCTGATCGATACTGGGAGTTCCGTGAGCGTGATCTTCGCTGAAGCTTTCAGAGAAATGGGAATCAGCGACAACCAAGTCGATCGGCAGTTGACGCCGCTGTTGAGCTTCTCTGGAGACCTGGTCCAGCCCATCGGTAGTGTCAGGCTGCCGATTACATTCGGCACTTCGCCGAGAAGGGCGACGACGTACGATCAATTCCTCATCGTCGATTGCCCGACTGCATACAACGTCATCGTTGGCCGAACGGCACTGACGAAGATCAAGGCGCACCTTTCACCTCACATGCTGTTGATGAAGTTCCCAACCCCGAACGGCACGGGGGCAATCCGGGGAAGTCAATTGAGTGCGCGGACTTGCTACGCTACGGCCCTCAAGGCGACCTCGTTCAAACTCCCCGACGAGACCATGACTGTGCAAGGGTTGCCGAGCGGTACGGGACCGGTTGACGATCCCCGAGATGAATCGCCCACCATTCACACGCAACCCGCCGAGGAACTGGAGACCATAACCTTGAGTGATGAGCAACCCGATCGACAAGTCCGGATCGGCACAAGACTCACTGCGAACCTCCGAACGCAATTCATAGAATTCTTGCGGCACCATTCGGAAGTATTCGCGTGGTCTTACGAGGACATGCCCGGCGTCGCCCCGGACGTCATCAGCCATAAACTTACCATTTCCCCCGCTTATAAGCCCATAAGGCAGAAGCGCCGTTCATACGACGCCGAACGGTATGAGGCGATGCGCACCGAAGTTGAAAAACTTCAGACCATCGGCTTCATCCGGGAGGCAACGTATCCGGTATGGTTGGCAAATTCCGTCATGGTAAGAAAGTCCGCGGGCGGGTGGCGAATGTGCCAAGACTATACCGACCTGAACAAGGCTTGCCCGAAGGACAGCTTTCCGTTACCCCGGATAGACCAGCTCGTGGACGCCACTGCTGGCCACGAACTGCTGAGCTTTATGGATGCCTATTCCGGCTACAATCAGATATTCATGCACCCTCCCGATAGCGAACACACCGCGTTCATAACGGACAAAGGGCTGTACTACTATAATGTCATGCCGTTCGGCTTGAAGAACGCTGGGGCAACTTATCAAAGGCTCGTCAACAAAATCTTCGC
>NC_047657.1:1435707-1571415 GCF_902201215.1 Prunus dulcis | reverse complement strand
GTATAGCCGCACGGCTATACTCTTGAATATAATATAGCCGCTCGGCTGTTCTGTGATTTTTTTTTTTTTTTTGGGGGGGGCGGACCTTTAAGCAGAATACATTTCGAGGGTATAGCCGGGCGGCTATACTGGGGTTGTTGAAAATTTCTCTGGAAAAATAGTATAGCCGCGCGGCTATACTGGGGTTTTTGAAAATTTCTCTAAAAAATAGTATAGCCGCGCGGCTATACTATTGAAATACATTGGGCACTTGGAAGTTGGGCCACACTAAGTAATTGGAAGTTAGCCCACAAAAGGTAATTGGAAGTTGGCCCAAGTAGAAGGCAATTGGGCTTCAAATTCAACTTGGGCATTGAATATATAACATTATCTATTTAATTATCAAAAAGATGGCCTTGGGCCTTGGGGCACTGGGGCATTTAAGATTTAAATTAATTATTTAGTTTCCAATTAATAAATTTTAAAAAAAGTTAATTCAGATTAGTTTAATTAATTTCACCGGGGGCCTATTTTTGTTTTTATTTTTACTTTTAGTAATAAATAGTATAATATATTGACGTTTAATAATCGTGTTATACACATACATACGTATTTTTCAACAATACTTCCATTTTTTGTACGCAAGGTAAACGTACAATACACGTACGTGCGGATTTTTTTCATGTATGATACACGTGTTTTTACAAAATTATCAACAACCCACACAAAATTCACATATTATACACACAATTTTACATATTATTGAATAAAAATAACGTATATTGAAATATTATATAGTGGCCGAACATTATGATCATTCATATGCTTGGTAGTAAGGTAAGATAGCCTAAGGAAAAAGAAGAAATCGATTCATACCCACCCTTGCTGTGGGTTTTTTTAAAATTTTCTTTAATAAATAGTATAGCCGCACGGCTATACTCTTGAATATAATATAGCCGCTCGGCTTTACTGTGATTTTTTTTTTTTTTTTTGGGGGGGGCGGACCTTTAAGCAGAATACATTTCGAGGGTATAGCCGGGCGGCTATACTGGGGTTGTTGAAAATTTCTCTGGAAAAATAGGATAGCCGCGCGGCTATACTGGGTTTTTTGAAAATTTCTCTAAAAAATAGTATAGCCGCGCGGCTATACTATTGAAATACATTGGGCACTTGGAAGTTGGGCCACACTAAGTAATTGGAAGTTGGCCCAAGTAGAAGGCAATTGGGCTTCAAATTCAACTTGGGCATTGAATATATAACATTATCTATTTAATTATCAAAAAGATGGCCTTGGGCCTTGGGGCACTTGGGCATTTAAGATTTAAATTAATTGTTTAGTTTCCAATTAATAAATTTTAAAAAAAGTTAATTCAGATTAGTTTAATTAATTTCACCGGGGGCCTGTTTTTGTTTTTATTTTTACTTTTAGTAATAAATAGTATAATATATTGCCGTTTAATAATCGTGTTATACACATACATACGTATTTTTCAACAATACTTCCATTTTTCGTACGCAAGGTAAACGTACAATACACGTACGTGCGGATTTTTTTTCATGTTTGATACACGTGTTTTGACAAAATTATCAACAACACACACAAAATTCACATATTATACAAACAATTTTACATATTATTGAATAAAAATAACGTATATTGAAATATTATAGAGTCGCCGAACGTTATGATCATTCATATGCTTGGTAGTAAGGTAAGATAGCGTAAGGAAAAAGAAGAAATCGATTCATACCCACCCTTGCTGGGGTTTTTTTTTAAAATTTTACTTAATAAATAGTAGAGCCGCACGGCTATACTCTTGAATATAATATAGCCGCTCGGCTGTACTGTGATTTTTTATTTTTTTTATTTTTGGGGGGGCGGACCTTTAAGCAGAATACATTTCGAGGGTATAGCCGGGCGGCTATACTGGGGTTGTTGAAAATTTCTCTGAAAAAATAGTATAGCCGGCTATATGGGCTATTTTACTGTTTTTTTTTTGAAAATTTCTCTAAAAAATAGTATAGCCGCGCGGCTATACTATTGAAATACATTGGGCACTTGGAAGTTGGGCCACACTAAGTAATTGGAAGTTAGCCCACACAAGGTAATTGGAAGTTGGCCCAAGTAGAAGGCAATTGGGCTTCAAATTCAACTTGGGCATTGAATATATAACATTATCTATTTAATTATCAAAAAGATGGCCTTGGGCCTTGGGGCACTTGGGCATTTAAGATTTAAATTAATTATTTAGTTTCCAATTAATAAATTTTAAAAAAAGTTAATTCAGATTAGTTTAATTAATTTCACCGGGGGCCTATTTTTGTTTTTATTTTTACTTTTAGTAATAAATAGTATAATATATTGCCGTTTAATAATCGTGTTATACACATACATACGTATTTTTCAACAATACTTCCATTTTTAGTACGCAAGGTAAACGTACAATACACGTACGTGCGGATTTTTTTCATGTTTGATACACGGGTTTTTACAAAATTATCAACAACACACACAAAATTCACATATTATACACACAATTTTACATATTATTGAATAAAAATAACGTATATTGAAATATTATATAGTGGCCGAACGTTATGATCATTCATATGCTTGGTAGTAAGGTAAGATAGCCTAAGGAAAAAAGAAGAAATCGATTCATACCCACCCTTGCTGGGGTTTTTTTTAAAATTTTCTTTAATAAATAGTATAGCCGCACGGCTATACTCTTGAATGTAATATAGCCGCTCGGCTGTTCTGTGATTTTTTTTTATTTTTTTTTTGGGGGGCGGACCTTTAAGCAGAATACATTTCGAGGGTATAGCCGGGCGGCTATACTGGGGTTGTTGAAAATTTTTCTGGAAAAATAGTATAGCCGCGCGGCTATACTGGGTTTTTTGAAAATTTCTCTAAAAAATAGTATAGCCGCGCGGCTATACTGTGTTTTTTGAAAATTTCTCTAAAAAATAGTATAGCCGCGCGGCTATACTATTGAAATACATTGGGCACTTGGAAGTTGGGCCACACTAAGTAATTGGAAGTTAGCCCACACAAGGTAATTGGAAGTTGGCCCAAGTAGAAGGCAATTGGGCTTCAAATTCAACTTGGGCATTGAATATATAACATTATCTATTTAATTATCAAAAAGATGGCCTTGGGCCTTGGGGCACTTGGGCATTTAAGATTTAAATTAATTATTTAGTTTCCAATTAATAAATTTTAAAAAAAGTTAATTCAGATTAGTTTAATTAATTTCACCCGGGGCCTATTTTTGTTTTTATTTTTACTTTTAGTAATAAATAGTATAATATATTGACGTTTAATAATCGTGTTATACACATACATACGTATTTTTCAACAATACTTCCATTTTTCGTACGCAAGGTAAACGTACAATACACGAACGTGCGGATTTTTTTCATGTATGATACACGTGTTTTTACAAAATTATCAACAACACACACAAAATTCACATATTATACACACATTTTTACATATTATTGAATAAAAATAACGTATATTGAAATATTATATAGTGGCCGAACGTTATGATCATTCATATGCTTGGTAGTAAGGTAAGATAGCCTAAGGAAAAAAGAAAAAATCGATTCATACCCACCGTTGCTGGGGTTTTTTTTAAAAATTTTCTTTAATAAATAGTATAGCCGCACGGCTATACTCTTGAATATAATATAGCCGCTCGGCTGTACTTTGATTTTTTTTTTTTTTTTTGGGGGGGGCGGACCTTTAAGCAGAATACATTTCGAGGGTATAGCCGGGCGGCTATACTGGGGTTGTTGAAAATTTCTCTGAAAAAATAGTATAGCCGCGCGGCTATACTGGGTTATGTGAAAATTTCTCTAAAAAATAGTATAGCCGCTCGGCTATACTATTGAAATACATTGGGCACTTGGAAGTTGGGCCACACTAAGTAATTGGAAGTTAGCCCACACAAGGCAATTGGAAGTTGGCCCAAGTAGAAGGCAATTGGGCTTCAAATTCAACTTGGGCATTGAATATATAACATTATCTATTTAATTATCAAAAAGATGGCCTTTGGCCTTGGGGCACTTGGGCATTTAAGATTTAAATTAATTATTTAGTTTCCAATTAATAAATTTTAAAAAAAGTTAATTCAGATTAGTTTAATTAATTTCACAGGGGGCCTATTTTTGTTTTTATTTTTACTTTTAGTAATAAATAGTATAATATATTGCCGTTTAATAATCGTGTTATACACATACATCCGTATTTTTCAACAATACTTCCATTTTTCGTACGCAAGGTAAACGTACAATACACGTACGTGCGGATTTTTTTCATGTATGATACACGTGTTTTTACAAAATTATCAACAACACACACAAAATTCACATATTATACACACAATTTTACATATTATTGAATAAAAATAACGTATATTGAAATATTATAGAGTGGCCGAACGTTATGATCATTCATATGCTTGGTAGTAAGGTAACTACAACTTATCGAGCCAACTGCCAGCTACAACTTGTATGAATTTATATAGGAAATTACATATCGAGTCTGAAGGACTTACGCATGGCACCTAATTACCAGTTGCAACAGGTATGAATTTATTTAGAAAATTACAAATCACACATCCACGATGATTACATGATGAAATTGACAAACTTTCATTCATATGAATTTCTATGAGCTTTTCTTCCATTCGTTTATGTTGTACTGTACCCATACTTTACTTGACATGTGCATTCCACCACGTTCAGTTAAGCCAGTTTAGGCATACATTGGTGCCATTTTTGAGTGGGAATATTTAAGCCTAACAGATAACTTGAAATAATTTAGAGCTTGTCCAGAAATTACTTATGTAGAAAAGTACTTGGATGTTTTACTGAAGAGAACGCCAGAGGTGCTTTTGATTAGGTTTTTAGGTACTAAATATATAATATATATTAATATAACAATTTAAAAGTTACCACTAACTTTGTATGATGGTAAAACCTTGGACTTATTATTCTATTATATGATTTTATTAGTTTCGTCAAATTAAGTGTTATAATATAGATATTTTTTACTTAAAAAATTCAGAGATTCGAAAATGTAGTGGTGTAAACACATTTTGTATTTGCACTAATTTTAAACACATTTTAAAAAATATCTTTTTAATTTTTTAATTTTAAATAGAGAAAATTTTCAAAATATACATTTTTTTAAATTCAAATCCACTTGGCATGTAATTAATGGAAACTCAATTCAACACAACACTTGTAGAGTTAATTGCAATCAATTGCAACACGAGGTAAAAATTAGGAACCTCGAGAATTAAAAACCCAATTGATTATTTCTTCCCATATATGGAATAATGCCATCACCAATACGTAGGAGCGGACACACGTCGGGTCAATCTTGGTTAAGAGCCAACCCAGAACCTGACCCCCAAAAAAACAAAAAAAAAAGCAGCTCCTTCCACTCAATTTGTTTGCCATATACTCATATAGGTGATCTGGAGCTAAAGTATTAATGAACTGAAATTAAGCAAATTGAGGGTTGAAAATTTTGAGGCCCAACATTCTAACAATTTGTTAATTAAATTGACTTCAGTTGACTGTGAGTGTTATTATTTTTTGTAAAATTTAGTGGAAGAAACCCTAAATAAATTCCCTGAAAATGGTTACATATAAAAACTAAAATATTAAACTAAAAATAAATAAAATTAAGGGTTAAAGAAGGAACCATCAGACACCAAATTTTCATCCCCATTAGCAAAGAGCTGTACGGTCCGCATCATGGTTAGATCAAAAGATCCCATCACTTGGTCCCTCCAATTCCGATATTCAATCCCAAATAAAAAGATGGGATGAATTCAAAATACCCTTCTAATTTTGGATTCAAATAAAGCATAAATTCCTAAAACTTGAAAAGAAAAACAAGTAAAATTGAAAAACGGGAACTGACAATTAATAAGGAAAAAAAGGAGGCTCAGAATCAATGGGTATGAAGAAGGTTATCAGCACAGATTGATTAAAATCATCAGAGTGGTGCATGACTTCCTCAGTTCTTCATCACTGCCTCAAATATAAAACGCACAGACACATCAACTCGGAGAGCGAGAGACGAAGAGAGGCTGAGAAACAAAATACATACAAAATAACAGAGTGCTTTCGCAGTCTTATTTATAGAGAGACATAAACAAAACCCTAGCTCCCCAATTTTATGACGTGCAAAGACAAATTTACCCTAACGAAAGGGGGCAAAGGCCCATATATTTTCTATTCGGTCTGAATCTGAAGAGAAGGCCCATAGTATTTTTTTTTAATTCTAACTTTTTATGCTTTAACTTTTTTTTTTAAGGAACATATAGTTTTTTTAATTTATTTTTACATTTCTCAATAAATGGCGGTAAATTATTCTTGAGATAAACTTTTTAAAAAAAAATAAAACAGACATCAATAATGAAAATCAAAGGTTTTTTTGTGTGGTTACATTAGAGGAAACCGGTCCGGTGAACCCATCTTAATCTTATCTCATCACCCACGCTTTCAAAATAAGTAATAAATTGTTAAATGAGACAAGATCTGAAAGGAAAGACAGAAACAATTTTGACTTGGGATAATGCTCTACACACCCAAAATAAACACAATGCAATTTGATAACCAAATTATAACGAGCACAAGGATCCCTTTCTACTAAATTTACAATATAGAAGGTAGTGAGTCTGGCCTAATCAAATGTAGTTTTCTGAAGAAACCATGTCTCAAGAGAGAGATGAAACAGGCTATCATAACACATCCTGTACTAGAATAGCTTCTGCCAAAATTAAATTTTATTTCCATTGCTTATACTCAAATCGTTATGTGGCCTAGCGTTCACATAGATAAAGTGGTATTAGCTCTGTCCATCGCTCCGCCATTCTGTACTGTGCACATAAAAAACAATCCTTTTTTGATCAAGAAGATTCCTTCTTGATGCCAAAATTCATGAATGTTTGTTTTTGTTGACGAGTTAGCTCCATAAACCACCAGCTCTTCTGGCCAGCTAATGTATATCAACGTCTTCTAAAATCACGTTGAACTCACGACACCATTTACAAGTTACGCCGGTGATGATCTTACATATACTTTTGTTAACATCATCTCCATGCTCTATTCTGAGATGTTGAAGCTTTAGACTGGGACTGCTGTCTCCTCCCACTAGACAAACCACTGTCACTGATACTCCCTTCAACAAGATTGTCACGAACTTCAGAAAATTCTCTATTCCATGAATTCAAGGGGATAACATAACTATCATCCTTTATGCTCTTCCTCTGCTCCTCGTGGCGTTTCACATTCTCAGATATCTGATGCAAGGTTTTATTTATCTTTGCAAATCCTCTTTCGACTGGTTCTACCACATGGGAAACTGTATACTTCATGTCATCAACAATCTGAAACAACAAATGAGAACATAAAAGTGACGATAAAGTCCAGAAAAGAGTTTTAAATGAAAAAGTAAGTTATTAGGGTTAACTTCTCACAATTTCACTGCTTCCAAAAATCACATCACGTACACTTTGGGGGAAATTCAAGCGCTTTTCTCTCTCATCATGCCGTGCCAGATGCACTCTGGTTGTTCTTTCACAATCACGTACCTCCTCTGGATCAGGAGGTGCTCCCAATGATGCATAGTCAGTCATCACAGCAACATTACGCACACATCTTTCTCCTCGTTTGTAAGGTACTGCTGGAAAGACATAAAGGTGAACCACAGCAGCCACACCCATCTGTTTGACAAGTTTGAAATCACAACCCTTTGAACTTCAGGATCATATTTGGAAAAGTTTCTATGTACTGAACATCAACCAGAACTTACAACAAACAGGTACACATAGAACCTATTCAGAAAACTTGACTCATGTATCATAAACTATTATACACATAAAATCGGAGTAATTGTTGAATATTTTTTGGAAAGATAACCATAGTAATTTATTCAATTCCTCAAGTATCTAAATATTTAACAAGTGGGTCCTAAAGAAGATACTTATGTTTTTTATTACTAACAATGGATAACTGTAATTCTCCAACTTTTAAGATTAAGGGAAATGAGATTGAATTTTTATTGTTCAGCTTTTAAGATTGACCCACACCTTTGATCAAATAACCTAACAAAAAATAAGATATAATATTGAAAAACCTAAAAACAAAAGCAATCCTGATAAGACAAATAAATATAACAATAGTTGAATTAAGAAAATAAGCATAAATACAATGGTAACAACCACTAACATAAAACTAATCACTGAATCTTCCTATTGACTTACTAATGATCTTAAATATACAAATCATTATCACGAACAGAGAATCTATTTCTAGATATATTCAAATTCAAATTCTACAGTCATCATCTGAAAATGCTGTTTTCCAAATATTTGCAAATGGCTAAACAGATTGAGAAGTGTTTTACACTTGATTCTCGTTCATGCATCCTTCAAAACCAAACAACCTTGAACACCAAGATTCGTTAGATTTCAAGCTAAACTTTGGCCACAACTGGAATAAGCTTAGTATGCTTAAGTCACCAAAGTCATTTTATTTCCAGTTCAAAACAATTGTTTAATATTTGACTCAAAGTTCTCATAAAATAATGGTGAACCAGAATTTAAAACTTTTATTAGAAAAGTGTACACAATTTTCCAGTCATTCTTCACACACAGCTCTGTTAATTGTTCATAGTACTGTAGCTGAATATTTTAATTACATACTTTTTTTATGATCTTCCTCAGTTATTTTGGACTGCTGATTATTTTGAAAGATAGAATTTAATTTAGCTAGGGTTTTTAATTTAGTTAGGGTTTTTGGGTTCTATACAAGAGCCTCTTAACATCTTGTTATAAAAGATAACCTTTGGTTTTTCTATTTCTTTTAAGAACTTCAGGATTTTACTCTGACAGTAACAAAAAGGAGGTTCTTCCATTGTTTTCCTTAAAGGAACATGGTATGATTACAATCTAAGTAGAGTCTACTTTATAGTGCAATAACTTAGAACTACCCACCTAAGGGATAAACTTGATCTCCAATGAGATCCTGGGTTTCTTCTGATCATCCAAAACATTGGTCCAACTAATTAATTTATCTACTTCCTTTCAAAACTAATTTGACGCTTTCAATTTCAATTCACTTACGTTTGCACGTCAAATTGTTAAAGATGTATCAGGCCTTCATGCCCTACAACATCAAACTCAATACAATTTAACAGTACATGTAAATGATTAGTTAAATTACTCACCTCTATGCATATGATATAGTCTTGTATGCGAGTTTTCAGCTCTTGAGCCAAAGACCCTTTGAAGGCACCCATAGAGAAAAGAAATGCAACTGCGATGCCTTGCCACCATGTCAAGAACACAATTGACTTGAAAGTCAGAAACTTCGCTAATGGTTTAATGGGTTGTAATTTGTCTTTAATAACAGAGTAAAACTGCACAAGGCAATATAGGGCCCACGTCTGACTAAAATTAAGAACAACTGCCAAGTAAGGATAGCTGCAAGCAAACAAAACTAAGTCAGAACAATATATATATATATATATATAATGAGAAATACAAAAGAAACAAGTCCATCATTAAAAGCGAAATGTAATAAAATCACAGCTGCCAACAAGTCATCCTAAGCACGCACAAAAACTTCTGTGCTCAAGAAAGTGTCAGTATGTGTAAGTGTCTGTGCGTGTGTGCATCAAGCATCAATATATAAGACATACTCAACCTGTCATCTAAGCAGGCATAAAGATTTATCTACTTGTAACAGTTAGCTTTAAGACCTAAATGATACAAAAGAAAATATATTACCCATATCTCCAGTCAAATTTCCCTTCTCCATAAACACCAAAAGTCTCAAGAATCATTGCGAGCAAAGCGCAGATCAATTTCAGTATCATCTGGAAAATAATGAGTCAGAGAAGACCAAATAAGGCGGAAAACTTCGAAGGAAATAAAACGATTGAAATAAAGTTTCAGCAGGAAATGACTACATACATACTGAACGATGCCCACTTTCACAGCATGGTAGAATGTGGGACCAAGAGGCCAGTCACCTATGAGGCAATTTAGTGGGAAGGGATGCTCTACAACTCCATAAGCGTAAGCATCTTTCAAAAGAGGTGTACTGGAATCGAGTACGCTCTGACTCTCCATAAATTCAATTGTCCTCTTCTCACCACCTTAACATAGAAAAATATTTGTCCACAACAAGGATTTTTTTCAGGCTTTATGTTATTAAAGATGTTCAACAAACCTGGTTAACTACTCATCCATTGGAATATTACTTATCAATATATAAGTTTGCATGAATGCATACAGACTGCGCACACAAGAACAGTACTTCTAGGAAAAAAAGAATACTGATTCAAACCACTGTGTGTGGTAGTAAGTACTTCATAATCACAGAAGATTCAACATTCACATTTCCGTTACATACCTAAGCAGGCAATCAGGTATCGCTCGAAACAATATAATGCAAAAGCTTCATAGCAGTCCCGAATTGCTTCGCAGTTGAAGGCAGCATTTGAGTCCAACAGCGACAAAAACTACAGCGAAAAGTGTTATCATGCGCAATATATTACTAATCCATCAAATGGTAAGTACTAATGAAAAGGGAAGCAGTACGAACTGGATACATGATAGAATAAAAGCAGTCAGATACTAAGAAAAACAAAAGGATCAACTGTATGCAGAAATCTTACTTTTGTCATATAGTTTCCACAATAAGAACAGATTTCATGAACTGAAATCCTTAAAGAATTGTAGACAAAGGGCCCATCTATGCAGAAATCTTATAACTGTCATAACTCTAGGATTTGAACTAAAAGTTTAGTTCCTTCCTTTGAGAAACTTTGCCAAATTATCTCCGTTTTTAACAAGAAGTAGAAATTAAACTCACTTATCTATAAAATGGGTAATAACCTAATCTAGCAAAAGAAATTAAATACATCCAAATTCTCCATCTGTCATTTCGACAAGTTGTCAATATCTAACTAATACATTGAATCCATATACTTATCAAAATATCTGGCATGCTACAATTTGTTTTATCTGCACAAGGAAACATGACCTCTTGGTATACTCCCATTTAGCGTTCCAGAGGAATGCACATTCATTTGAGCTCCATATCAATACTAATAACTATGTAAATAGCATGCTTTTGGGATGAGCATCATGTTCCAATCTGATTTTCCTCTTAGTCTGTTTCATACTAAATTTGTAACTATTCTCTAACTAATTGAGAAGGGTAAAGTAGTAAAACGCCTTCATTTAAAACAGCCCTTGAACTGCATTTATATACACTCATGTGTTTCTAAGCTTTACTCAATATATTTAAAAGAAAGTGTGATCCATCACAATATCAATAGTTAACTCATATAGAGTTACAAGTAAAACTAGCATACAACTGAAGAATGTGATCACAGAACGTAGTGTGTCGTACCGATTCCAGTGCATAAACAGGAACCATTAGAATGAGACCAATCAGAAACTTCTGCTCCTGAAAATAGATAAAAGGAGAAGAAAAATGATATGTCACCACAAAAGATGAATCAAAGTTATCTTTAGATAGAAGCAAAACAAAATTTCACAGGAGAGCAGATAAATTAAGTAGGGTATCACCGAAAAAAAAGTGCAAAAAGAAACTTTTTTTTTTTCTTTGACAAATAACAAGAGGAACAAGATTAGACCTCTGGCTGATTATAAGCAGCTAAATGCTCGAAGATAAGGTACATGGAGAGAAGAAGAGCAACAAGTACGAATATGCTAGCACTGAGGATTGGCCAGCTGAAGGCTGCTGCTGATTCAGCACCAAGGTTAAGTGACCACATTTCTCCTAATCTGCTGGAGGCCTCGACCATGGATAAAAAGAAAAAGGAAGAGCATAAAATGCCCCTCCATCCCATTGAATCCGGGTCTTGGACTATATGGTGAAGTTAACTTTGAAGAGTCACTGAACCAAACGTGCTTTATCGGTTTTTTTTTGTTAGACTTTATTTGAGCTTTCACACCACTTAAGTGATCTATTTTGTCCAAGATGAATTCATCAGCCCTTCCCTTCAGGGGTCCTCTTCTCCTCTCTTTAAGAAAACTGCTCCTGGCAAAAAATTATGGTGTCACAATAGAGAAGAGCCAGCCACCTTCTTGCCTGCTAAACAGCTCCTTGAAGATAATCTGCAGTACAAGCATACCATCTAAGCCAAATGCGAATGTTTGCTATCAGGACATAAAAGAAGAAGCCCGGGTAAATAAAACAAAATCTCCAATGAGAAAAGGAAACTTTTAATTAATGTGAAAATTAAAACAACAGCATTTAATAGGAAGAAAATCTTTATAATAATGAATAGCTATCCTTTTAACTCATGATGTAATACATAAACTACCTCCAATATAGTGCATTATCAAAGCTGAAAATGCTTCTTTTCGACATAAATGTCTGACATCATGATATCTCTTCCTTACAAGCACCATGCAAACCCAGCTAACATGTTTGCCAACTTTTTGTTTGGGTTAAGAAAATTATAAATTTGTTAGCTCAATTATCCTTACTAGATTTGCCCAAAATGTGGGTTGGATTCGGGTTAGTCAGGTTCGCCCAACCCCATGCTCACTCCTAGTTTTTGTCAAGGCTTGGACCAAAAATTGTGGAGCTTAAATGAAACACCTTGCACTTTATCAGCACTATAGAAGTCAGTTTCTACAATTAATACACTTAACAGACCTATAACATACATCTAATCAATACAAAACACAGTGATCCATATACTCATCATCAGTATCACAATTTAAGCATGAAGCATTAACATATTCTACTAACCAATCATTGAATATAAAGCTAAACATCCAAGTAAAATAATGAAAATCACTTTTTCTTTGTCAGCCAAACCCAAACAACTTAGTTCCACCAGAACCTAACTTCCAGAAGCAGAATTACAATTAACAGAAATCAATAAGAATAAATAGCACATTCTTCACTAAAAATCAAAGGAAGAACCCTAAAACATCAATGACAGAGGAGATGATTAACCTATGCGAAAGAATTGAATATGGGCCAGAAATAGAACCAATTCTTGAAAACAATAAAGAAAAGAAGAAAAGATTTAAGCAAAGGCAATTGAAATGAGGTCTTAGGGTACGAACCTGAGCTCGGGATTTTCCCGGGAAATTTGAGAGTGATTAATTTCCGAGAAAGTCGAAAGAAACAAATTATAACTCGTTCGAAAAAGAAGACGTTTTTCCTTTTTGCTTCGGCGGTTGGGGAAGACTATCCTAGCATTAGTTTTTTATTTTTTCATTTAATATTAAAAAAGAAATAAACATAAAAGTCACAAAGCGGTGACCTATTGTTGTAACAGCATTACCTCTGAATGATGCGGGTCCGGGTGATCAAACGGCTTTGTGGATTGTCGTTTCGTGCGTAAGCTATTTGCCTGTCGTTTCGAGATGGATAACGTTGAATCAAGAAAGGGTAACTTAACTTCCACGCAAGCAAGTAGACGTGGCAATATCTCAGACCAGGCATCCACGTCAGTTCTGGACTTTCTGAGGGTTTAGGACTTCAGGTCTCCTCATTGGAACTTCCCTGGCACATCCCCACCAATTAAAAAGATTTAAAATATTAGGGTAGAATAATTCAGAGTGATTTTTTCATCTTGCCATGAGAGAATTTATATATGTACAAGTATACAATAAATAGGAAAGTAATTACAATCTCATCTAATTAATAATACTATTCTTATTACTTTTGTATACCATATACTCATACCACCTTATATGGCAGATGAGATGGACAACCACATCAATTAAATTAATTTAACATTTTCTTTTCTTTTATAATTTATTGACACTTTTTAATTGATGTGGTTGTCCATTTCATCTGCCACATAAGAAAGTATGAGAATGTGGTATACAAATGTGGTAAGAGTAGCATTACTCCTCATCTAATACAGGAATCCTATAATTATACGGGATTACAATTCATAATAAAAATAATTACATGATTTACGTCAACACTCTCCCTTAATGTGGTGCATATACATCTCTAATGCCCAACTTGACAAGTGAACCATGGAATGCTTGACTAGATACGGCTTTTGTCAGAATATTTGCTAGCTCTGTAGTCTTCACATATGGTATGGAATATGTATAATATTATCTTCCAATTTTTCATACACAAAATTACAATCGATCTCCACATGCTTGGTACTATCATGCTTTACCGGATTCTTTGCAATTTTAATCATTGACTGATTATCACAATAAAGTTGCATAGTCCCTTTAGCAACCACTTTCTGTTTTTTACTACGCCATGTAACCAAATTTCCTCCTACAAAGGTAAAATACCCAGAAGTGGATCTTCGGCTGAAACATTTGCCACCCTAATCAGAGTCTATATATCCTGCAATCTCAAAGTGTCTATGCCTAAAAAGAAACATAAGACCTTTCCTATGAGCATATTTCAGATAACGCAAAATTCTCATCATTGCACTCATATGGACTTCACTTGGATTATGCATAAACTGACTCACAACACTTAATGCATATGCAATATCCGGTCTAATGTATGACAAATAAATTAATCTACCAACTAACCTCTGATCTCTCTCCTTATTAGTTGGTACTTGATATGGGAGCTCCAACATACATTAATTCTACGCTATGGGCGTATCAATAGGTGGACATCCTAACATACCAGTTTCCTTCAATAAATCCAAAATTTATTTTCTTTGGGACAGAAATCTACTTTGCTTTGAACGAGTAACTTTTATACCCAAAAAATATTTTAATCCTCCATGATCCTTCAAATCGAACTCAAAAGCTAAATAAGTATTCAGCTTCTCTATCTCCTCAACATCATCTCACGTCACAATCATATCATCTACATATATACTGAGTGCGGCAACTTTGCCATTTTGTCACTTGAGAAACAAAGTATGATTTGCATTACTCTGCACATAGCCATATTTCATATGGGTATTATTGTAAACTAACAAAAAATTATAATATATTTATATATAAAGCAAAAGGCAGAGAATGGTAAAACATTCAAAATACCAAAAAAAAGCCTTGGTTAATGCAAACGTTAAAATTTGAAATTATTAATTAAATGAGGATAATATGATAAATTCACATTTTTTCATATTTAAAAAATTAAAATTAAAAAAAAACCAAATAATTGATTCTATTTTTATGGAACACAACTACTATTATCTTTTTTAATTTTAAAATAAATTTGTAAATTTTTTTTTTAAAAACCTCTCAGTAGGCGCGGAATCGAGTGTGCTCATAGCGGCAAACTATGCGGGACTCGCAAACAACAAACCGTTTGTATCCGTAGGATGAAACACACACCTACCATAAATCAATCCAACCCATTGAAAACGATATCTAACCCATTGCTTCAACGAATTCTGTCCTTCGGATTCAAGACCCCACAGATCGTAGCTGTACTAAAGAAAAAATAAAAAGGACCAGTCGGGTTAGTTTCAACTTTCGAGCGCTCCCATTATCCTACTTCATTTTCTTAACCGTTCTTTCAGTTTAATTTCCTTCCTGCAGACGGCAGAGCATCAACGAAGAAAGCATTCAGGTTTGGTTTGGGTTTCTAATAGAATTTTTTATTTTATTATTTACACAAGATTTCTTCACTATTATTCGTTTGTTTTTTTTTGGGTTCGGCAAATGGGTTTCGTCTATTTTGATTTTCTGAGTTTTGTTAATCATTATCTCGTCGAAAATTACTTCTTCTCAGGAACTACTTACCCATCTCAACATCTATTTGACTCGAGAGTTTGGTAAGCATCAATTTTATGGCGATTGTTTTGCGAATGTCAGAAGATTCAAAACATGTGAGTAATGCTTCATGTTACCATATTTTATTTTGAATTGAATTTTCATACATCATCTTGCTATATGGTTTGGGCTCTACATATGATATGATTTTGAGCTGCGTAGTTTTGAGTAATTAGCAAACAGTGTAGCAAATGCTGAAACTCCCAGTAGCTAACTAGTCATTGGCCAACAGTGCCCAGCTAGCTACCTTTTGTTTTCGATACAGACACGTAATTCTCTTGCTGGTTTTGTCCTATTTTTTCTTTGAACTCTTTTCTACATTTCAATTTTTATTGTAACTGCAAGATACTTTTCTTCACCCTTAGTCTACTTACTTGGTTATGCAGCTTGTAGGAGGGGAAAAATAAGAAGCCGGCAACTTTTCCAACCTCCTAAATCCATAACATGATGAATCCCTCAAATCTCATCCATCTCTCTAAGCCTTTTGCCTCTCCTCTGTATTCCACTCCTCGCGTCAGGTTCACACAACGCAATATCTTTTCAGCTGGGCTTGTTTTCAAACACTTTTATGCTCTTCTTTCCTATACCTGTTTTCTTGTTGAAGTTAGTTCTGTTTGGTTGCGTTTCTCTTATGCATATCTCTCTCTCTGTCTATTTAGGACCAATTTTACCGAGAACATTGCCATCGAAGGTCGCAACCTCAGCTTCTCGGTTGGGACGAGGCAAGGTAAAACCATACCCATTCTTAAAGATTGCTCTCTTCACATTCCTTCGGGGCAGTTTTGGATGCTTCTTGGACCCAATGGTTGTGGGAAATCTACCCTCTTGAAGGTATGTAAAAATCCACAACATACCTTTCATGCTTGAAGGATTTTAGTTATGTGGTATTTTTGGGTATTTGGTTTGATATTGTTTTTCATGGTTTCGTTGGTTGGTTCTTTTAATGCTGTACCCAATTAAAAAGATAATAGTATATTTTCTCTACGTTGTTCTGAAATTTGCAGATTTTGGCTGGTCTGTTGAATCCAACAGATGGAACTGTGCATGTGAAGAGGCCTAGGAGTTTTGTCTTTCAAAATCCCGACCATCAGGTTCGTTATGATGATTTATGATTTCTATCATATAACATTTACCTTCAACTTACTAGCTTATCCTTCAAAAATAATGTCTCGAGTTGTGGGGAGCTTCAAGGATAGAAACAATGTAAAAGTTTGATTTTGTGATGACTGCAGAATGAACAATCATTGTAGTGTTGGATATGAAAGATTTACCTGTAGGAAATTGATGGATGCATTTACTGTATTTATGTAAACATGGGGACTAATATAATCAAATATTTGCATTATGCATTTAATCCCAACAAAGATGGTTTGCGGTTGATCATCCAATTATTCTTTCTTGATCAAGATCCAATTATTCTTTCTCCAAGAAGGTTTCAAGACTGTTGGGTGTGGTCTTAGTTTATCAAGGTTTAGAGGAGATTTACTGTGATCCATCACATTAAGCATCAATAGTCCTATTAAAAAGAGGATTGGCCTGCGAGAGTTCTATTTCTAGTTAATTTTGGATACTGACATAAAAATTGCAAACCTCAAATGATTAAGGTGAAGTTGAATGCGAGGGCAAGTTTTCATGTTTGTCTCACTTCAGTAAAGTTCATCAAGGAACCTCT
Organism: Prunus dulcis; assembly: GCF_902201215.1. Classification (NCBI taxonomy): domain Eukaryota; kingdom Viridiplantae; phylum Streptophyta; class Magnoliopsida; order Rosales; family Rosaceae; genus Prunus; species Prunus dulcis. The sequence goes on along the minus strand of NC_047657.1, from coordinate 1,553,967 downwards.
TTTGTCAATGTGAATGTATAATGCCAGAATCTTTTCATGTGCAGGTAGTGATGCCTACAGTAGAAGCAGATGTGGCATTTGGCCTTGGTAAGTTCAACCTAACCCCTGATGTAGTCAAATATAGAGTATCAAAAGCTTTGGATGCTGTCAGTATGTTGAACTACATGCAGGTAATGTAGAAACAAAATGGTTAAAATATCACTAGAGCACCCACCAAACATTTTAACGATAATTTCTCATATCTACCTTTTGTTGCATTAGAGGTCAGTTCAGACTCTCAGTGGTGGCCAGAAGCAAAGAGTTGCCATTGCTGGTGCTTTAGCTGAAGCATGTAAAGTTCTGTTGTTGGACGAGCTTACGACATTTTTGGATGAAAATGATCAGGTAGTTTTTTTTTAAAATCAAAAAAATAATGATCGACATGAAACAGCAAGGCTGCTTATTTATAATTTTGTCTGATGGGACACAATTGCGACAAGCTGAACTGCATTAAAGAGGAAAAGACAATTTGTACCCAAAACTTTATAAAAACACTCATGATTTTCCCCTTCACAGCATATTCTTGCATTTTGCTGGCTAAAGAACTAAGGGTCATTTGGATAGGAGTAATATTCTCTTCCCAGACGTATATTGCAAGACAAATGTTTATGTTGAGCTGTGAATCAGTACCACAGATTTTGGAAAAAAACCAACCTGATCAATGGTCCATTATCAGTCTGGCAAGAGAACGTTTCCCTTTTGGATAGAGGATTTAAAATGAAAATTTTGAACTTTAAAACTATTTATCTTTTACATTCTTTTGAGCATTTCAAATCCCTTCTATCCTTAAATAATCAAATTTACATGTGGAGTTTATCAACACAATAAATTCATATTTCTAAAGCTCTCAGATTTTAAATCCTTCCATCCACATGGACCAACGAAATTAAAGTTTGAATTCATAAGCATATAGTTTATCTTATTGTAATCTGGTCTTGATTTAGGGAATTCTATCTGATGGTGCTTAAGGTCATAATTGGACAGTATGCTACTGCTTGTAGACTCAGTTGGGCACCTTTATATGGCTTTGATTACCTTATAATTGATTTACTTGACCAGTGATCTTATTCTGAGTTACATACGATAATCTTTCTGAGATAGTTTCTTCACAGGATCACCATTTTCTGGAAAAGAGTAATTGCTATCTCTTTGTTTCATCTTATTTTACTGTTACTAAGTTTTGGCATTTATGACCAGATTGGGGTGATCAGAGCAGTTAGGAATTCTGTGGATAGTTCTAGAGAAGTTACTGCATTATGGGTCACCCATCGTCTCGAGGAACTTGAGTATGCAGATGGTGCTGTCTATATGGAAGATGGGAGAGTTGTAATGCATGGCAATGCAACAGACATTATGAATTTCATTACAACCAGGCAATCAGCTTATATAAAAGAGATCAATTATTGAGAGATCATTTGGCTCTTTGCGTTTATAATGATCAATTAATTTTCAGGTTTTAGCTTTGTAACTTGTTAGCTGGGGTGTTCAAGCTGTTGTAGGGTTTAACATATTAAAAGCTCATTACCACTTTGAGCTACAAGCCCGTTGCTTAAAAAAACCAGTTTTAACAACCCAATTTTAGAGCCTCTCAATGGAGCGAAATATCATTTACATATATTTATTCCACCTGAGACGCTAATGGAGATATCAACTGGGCTTTAGCTCCCAAATTTGTATCTCTCCATTGGAGATGCTCTTAAGTTTTTGAACAAATAAACGCCTTACCTTGTCGTTGGGCTCTTACCTATAGACATATTGGAGATGATAGTTGCTACCCTCGATGCCATGGCTCTCAGGAAACCATTATTCATGCTTTATGGGGCTGTCGTGAGGTGAAAAGGATTTGGAAACTTTCTTTTCTTAGTGAAGTGATTAACTTTTGGCATGAACCTACTTTGCAGATCTTTGGTGCCATGTAATTTCAGTGGGCTTGAACTTTGACCTGGAGGTTTTTGCTTACCTTCTTGGCTTATTTGGCTTGATCGAAATACACAAATGCATGGCCAAAAGGGACGTCACCCTGATGACTTGTATGCAACAGCCCATCGCCTTTCAATTGAATTTATCTCCGCCAACGCTACACCTGCGCATACTCATTCTCCCTCCTCTACTCATTGGTGTCTTCCCCCTCCTGGTAAGTTGAAACTGAATGTGGATGGCGCTTGTAGTACTTCCGTTTGGAAGCGTGGATTGGGGGCCGTTGTCAGACATGTGCATGGAGATCTTATGGGTGCAATTTCAGTCCCTATCACTGGATGTTTCTCTGCCAAGATTACTGAACTCTTAGCAATTTGGGAAGGCCTTCAGTTTGCATAGGAGGCCGGCTACGATTCATAGTTAAGACATATGCGAAGAATGATATTAACGACATCGTCTCTGGCACTAAGGCTTTTGGGGTTGCAGGAGGGATTATCAATGACATCCACATGTTATCTAGAAATTTTGATTCACTTTCTTTAGTATTTGCTCCCAGATTGTGTAACTTGCTAAGTTTGCTTTAGGTAGTGTGTCCATACACGTTTGGCTTGAAGAGGGTCCTCTACGGATCAATGTGTTTCTTCAAGCTAACGCTAATAATCTAGAGTTGTCATGATCTTTTGTTTGTAGCCATTATGGAGCGTGTGTTGTCCTAATGGATTTTCCTGCGCAAGGTTTTAATGAGGCCACGTTTGTTTGCTCGAGTCTGTAACCTTTCACAATTTTAATAATGAACATTTACTACTTCAAAAAAAAAAAAAAACCTCTTCTAGTTTCTTTTCTTTTAATACAAAAAAGAATACCGTTACAACTTACAAGCAAAAATCACACGGACACGCAAACCAAATCATATCAAAATAAAATAAAAAGAAATCACGCGGACACGCAAACCAGACCAGCTCAAAATAAAATGGAAAGGAACAGTTCATAGACAGCCCATACTCTTCTAGTTTCTATTCAAAAATAGAACTAAGGTGGTTGCTCATCCACTATTACTAATATGGATATTGCTTGCTCAGCTCAGTTGTTCTTTTCAATCTCAAACTTTTGATTTGGAGATCCACTATTTGTATAAAATGGACTTTGCTCATTGCCGAACTTAAAGAATTTACAATTTTAGTTGAGGGCTGCCAAAAATGGCCAATGTCTTTTCAAATGCCACTATGATGAGTGGATCTTTACTAACACATTCCAGCCTTTTTCTGAAAGCTTTTAGGTAAAGATAAGTCACATACTTCCTCAACACAACCATAACTTCCTTCTACCATTCCACATTCAATCTTAGATTTGAAGAATATGCAAAATTCCAGTTCTAAAAAATAAATCAACAAGAAAAATAACATGATTTTATATAACTGAGTTAAATGACGAAAAGAAACGTTTAAAAATAAATAACCATACAACTCAAATTATACCGTCCAATAATGATTTAATTCGGTTTAATTTATATGCTAATTTTAGTTCAAATGAATCAATCCATAATGATTTAATTCGGTTTAATTTATATGCTAATTTTAGTTCAAATGAATCAATCCATAATAGTTTTAGTTCAAACCAACCGATGCTTACTGCTTAAAAATAATTGATTGAAACTAATCCAAATTATGGCATACCCACCCTATTTGTAATAATTCAAACAGAATATAAACTGATAAGGCAAAAAGAATAAAAATCTGTGATGCAGCCACTGAAAGCAACGAAGCATACCAGCAGACATTACACCTACATTGTCATTTAGAATTAATTAAATCAAAACCATCCCCCACACACACACACTTTTTTTTTTTTTTCCTCAAAAAAGAAAAATAAATCGAAATAATGGAAAAGAAGACGCTTAAATATGTTGGAGTCAAAATTGACGTTCTTTCTTTGTCCAGGCTTCATTTTCATGTCAGCATTGACGCCTCGGGTGGGACCACCTTCCCTCTGTTTGGCGTTCCATCTGCAACTAACGGATCGAGAGAGAGAGAGAGGAGCTTCTCGTTGGACTTAGAAGATAGAGAAAGGGGGGAAGCTTACAAAAAGAGCTAAGCTTCTCCAGAGTCAAAGGTTTCTGGGTAAGTGGAAGAAGAAGAAGAAGCTCTTGCTGGTTGAATGGTAGTTGAGTAGAGAGATCCTTCCCGGCCTCTTCTAGCTGGCTGGAGAAAAGCAGGCCTGAACAAAGTGAAAGAGGTGACTGAGCTCTGCCGTCTTTTTTCTTTTCTACTTAGGACTGAATGCTCTGTCAAGTTTGAATCTTTTGATTTGGTAGTGCTATTTTGCTGGGTTGGTAGATTGTTTGCTTAAATTGGTTAAATTGAGCGTTGGATTTGGCTTAATTAGGAATTTACAACTCTAATTCAGTTCGGATTTTTGGGTTTAGGGATTTCTTAGCTCTTCTTCATGTTCAATTTCGGTGAAGTTCAGTTGAAATTTATACAAATTTGGGAACTTTCCATCTTTGCATCCGATATTTCCACCAATATGCCGATGAAGTTGATTCATCATTTATGTTGGCAAGGTTTTTAGATTGATTCCACAAACAAATTAGAAGAGAGGTAGTAGTTGTCGATTGGAAAGTAAAGAGAAGACAAGACAAGTAGTAAGCAGGTTTGCTTATGTGTGGTGGTGTCACATGCTCCTTAAAATCATTTCTTTCTCATTCGCATTTGTGATATATTTGCAATTAGTGTTGGTTGTAATGCTTCATGATATATTCATGCATCATCTTGCTATGTGGTTTTTTGCTACATATTTCAGCCATCTTTTGGCATATTACATGCATTTAAGCTGCGTAGTTCCTCAGAAGAGCAAACAGAATAGCAAATGCTCACAGCCCCAGTAAGTCTTCAGTGGCCAAAAACAGTGAAAAAGATCAAAGACTCTTGTATAAAATCTGCCCACTTACCTTTTGTTTCTGAAAGCTGTAATATTCTCACCATTATTTTAGAGACACTTGATGCATTACCATTTGATTTGGAGAACATTGGAGCCATTAAAGCAGCCAAATGGATACGGACTGTTTTCCAGTTGGAATTTTATAAAAGAAGAAGCATAAGATATCCTGCCAAAGTCGAAAACTTGTCATTAAAGAAACTTTGAAAGTAAGGGTAGACTTCTCATGTATGGGAAGTCTCTACATAACCATCCAATACATGGCAGGCCTTCCATGCTGTACTTCCTCAGATTAGAGCGTTGAAAGGTTGATTCTTCTATCAGTTTTTGACTCAATCTGTCGTGTAGAAAATCATTATTGATAATTGAGAACATATTCTGCTATTTGTACAAGTGTAGTTCCATTGTTGTGGATGTATCTTTACCGTTTTGTTTGTATTTGACCGTTGGCTTGGAATTATAAGTTTTCTTGTCCTTTTTCCAATTCTCCAAGTGATAAATTAGTTGCAAGCACTTGACTATGCTAATTACTCAAGTGTTAGTGATAGTTACCTTTCTTGTTGATTGAATATACAGAAGACATAATTCTCTTTGTGGCTTTGTCCTTTTTTTATAGCTCTTTTCTTCTTTTCGCTTTTATTTTACCTGCAAGATACTTTTCACTCTTATGTGACCTGTAAAATCTGTTTGGAACCAGTCCATATGTTCTCTATGTTTCAGAATGAGTTCTCTCAGCCTATCTGTATGTCTGTGTTTGCGTGTCTGTCTCTACCTCTCTCCTTCTCCTTGTCTCTTATCTAACGAGTGTAGAAAAGAGTTCTAATTATCTTGTTAAATTTTCATGTAGGTTTTTATTTCCAATGAATCAGTTTGAAAAGAATGAAACTGACTTGGAAGGCGGAAAATTGTTAAAAGATGGAGATAAAGCAACACGAGGTAATAAGGTGGTTAAATCACAGAATCAGGCCTTGTTGGCTGGTCTTGCGTATTGCATATCGTCCTGCAGCATGATATTAGTTAACAAATTCGTGCTTTCGAGCTACAATTTTGATGCTGGAATTTCTCTGATGCTGTACCAGGTAATTACATTATTGATTTTGTTTATTTCAAGTAGAGTTTGTTATGTTTTCCTCCAGATGACATCAAAAGGGTTTTTTATTTATTTATACTCAATTCTATTTAATCAAACAATTTCAGATTACTTGTCAAGATCTAACTATCTCATGGTACTTATATGGATGCAGAACCTAGTCTCGGTTATAATCGTTTCTGTGTTGAGTTTTCTGGGCATAATATCAACCGAGCCGCTAACATGGAGATTGGTTAAGGTCTGGTTGCCTGTGAATGTTATATTCGTTGGGATGCTCATTACAAGCATGTTTAGGTATGAAGTAGATAGAGTTTTCCTATTTAAGTTCATCTTGGTGCTTAATGGAGTTTGGTAGTCTTTAATTTGTTGGACTATTGAGTGTTAATATCAAATATTACATTTAATGCCAGCGTCCATCTCGTTGGTATGCAAATTTCGTCTTGATCCTTTATAACCAACACTTGACCTAGTCTTCTGATACAATATTTTCTGGCCACTGCCAAAAACATGCATGATACCTCACTAGTGTTTTGAAAAATATTAAAATTCTTGAAATACATGTAATGCTTATTAGGTACCGTTGAGTATGTATCAAAAGCACCTCAGATTTGCTGACATGAGCGTTCAGCATTGGTGTATCTTATTGTCCACGTAATGACATTAGCCTAATATGAGATGTTGACCCACATTCTTTTCTTTTGCTCTTAATGTAGTAGGTCTACATTTGTCACACCATATTTATACTCACATTCTTGTTGCATTAAATCTTGTATGATCTGGATAAGAAAAATACCGATCATGAAAGTATTCCTGGGTTTGTGGCTCTTGCAGGTGTAAATTTCTCTCTCTGCACAGTATTTTTCTCTTACTTTTCTTTATTTGTACTTAATTTCATGTTTGCAGCTTAAAGTACATCAATGTAGCAATGGTCACGGTCCTAAAGAATGTTACCAATGTGATAACTGCTATTGGTGAAATGTATCTATTCCAAAAGCACCATGACAGCAGAGTATGGGCTGCTTTGTTTCTAATGGTATGTTTGATAAGTCAGAATGTGAATTGAGATTCAGATGTTGATACATGTTTCAATTGGGATTTAAAATAACAAAATTAACTTAAGTATTCATCTTGCAATTGCTGGCTTGATGCTTTACTGAGTGTTCTTCTCTAGTCTTGCCTTGCCTTTCTATTTTCTTTTTTAATTGTCTCAGAATTTTTCCTTTTTTCTTCTTTTTCTTTTTGAAAGTTTGATTCGCATCTTAATTCATCATATTGATGTCAAGTATACCATGATGTGTGAGTATATAAATTCATTTTTCTTTTTTCTTTAGAAAAAATCCATTTTTACAAAAAAATTTTTTTTTTTTAATCATATGTTTATAAATTTCTTTTTCTTTTTCTTTGGTTTGAAGCTGGCTCAATGCTTTACTGAGTGTTCTTCTCTAGTCTTGCCTTGCCTTTCTATTTTATTTTTTATTTGTCTCAGAAATTTCCCTTTTTTCTTCTTTTTCTTTTTGAAAGTTTGATTCACATCTTAATTCATCATATTGATGTCAAGAATACCATGATGGGTGAGTATATAAATACATTTTTTTTTCTTTAAAAAAATCCTTTTTTTCAAAATTAAAATTTTTTAATCATATGTTTATAAATTTTTTTTTTTTTTTTTTTCTTTGGTTTGGAGCTTGGTGATGAATATATGAATTGAAGACCAAATCAGACTGCATGTGTGGGGTGTAGTTAATTGTTTAAATTCTGGTTTTGATGATAGCATCAAGCCAAATCAACTAGGACAAAACATTTGTTGAATAGGTGAAAATATTAACTTCCAGGAGTCTGCCGGCAACACTTCTATGTTTGATGCTATATCATAGTTCTCTAATTGTGGGGGGTTGATGTCCTTCGGGGTAAGTGGATGCTGTGTGGGTACACTTGCGTACACGTATGCATGCATGTTCATTATTCATAGCAATATTTTCGTTGATGGCAACCTAATGCTATTCATGCCTGCAGACGCCGCATCTCAATATGAATTTATTTGAAGATGTTTTTGGGTATCATAAGAATATATTAATGAGTTCTCATATGATAATGATATGGTTTGACATGGTTTTAAATCTAACCTGTGCAGATAATTTCAGCAATTTCTGGAGGCGTGACTGATTTATCTTTCCATGCTGTCGGCTATGCATGGCAAATCATTAACTGTTTCTTGACTGCATCATATTCTGTGAGTAAATAACATGAAGTTTCAGTCTGTTCTGTACACTTTAGAATCCCATTAGTCTTTAATTTTCCCACTTTTGCATATAAGCTTGTATATATGGCAAAATTTTATTTTAGTTTATTGTTTCATGACAGAACTTCATATAAAGTATATTAGATAACTACCACATTACAGATTCCTTTATCTGTTATGTGGTTCTTGATATCTCTCCCCCCAGAAGAAGTTGTTAGCAATAAGAATACGAATTAGGAAGCTACGTGATAATTTGTTTTTAGATCTACCTTGATGAGAATTCTTTTCATATTTATGAAAAATTGAAGTCTTTGAGTGTTAATAGTGGTCATTACTAATTATAGGAGGCATTGCCAGAACTAATTATAGACAATAAAAATCATGTTTCTCATGTGGAATAACAATATCCTTTTACCAGCATTCTGATTTGATCCAACACCGTCTAAATCTTTTCAGTTTCCTTCTTGCATATCAGAGGTCCTGTACCCTTCTAATATTGAGTTAACAAGATTTTTACTTTTATAGTGCAAAATCAACAGGATGTCAGAATTGAACTTTGTTCTTGTTTCTAAAATTTTGAGTGCTTTCTTGTAATTTCTTGGTCTGTGTGCTGACTTTCTTCTAACTTGTTATGTAGCTTATTTATTATTATTATTTTTTAATGTTTTGGCAGCTGACTCTACGTAGGGTCATGGATACAGCAAAGCTTGTTACAAAATCTGGAAAGCTGAATGAGTTTTCAATGGTCTTGCTAAATAACACTCTTTCTCTGCCTTTGGGGATTGTGCTTATTTTTGTTTTCAGGGAGGTTGATTATCTCTTTACAACGTGAGTATTCTGTTTGCTCTGCTTTGATATTACTTCCCCACTTCTTTGTTGCTTTGCAAGGTGTGGGGTTGGGCTACACGTATATGTTTCTCTCTACCTCTCTTTCTGCATGCCGTTGCCTCTCCACGTGCAGGATGTGGCTACATGTGATGTGAGGGAGGGTGTTAGCTTGATGTACGTCATTGGCCTAATCCCTAGCAACTAAAGTTCTTAAGGTCTAGTGGTTGTCTAATGTATGCCACATCTACCACCACAGTGTCTACTGTGTTATATTGATGTAATTAATTTTTTTATTAACAATAAAGATGGATGGTTGTAGTCTAAATTATATGCTTGCGAGTTATGAGTTTAGCCATAGTTCATAATTTAATGTGTGGGAGGGTTATCAAAGCCCTTCTCCTATCTAAGGTCATTTTGGTCAATGTAGTCAAAACTTTGGATGTTTTTGGAGATATATAGAAGTATGGAAACTCCTACAATACAAAGGAAAGTGCAAATCAGCTAGTGAAAGAGGAATAACTTGCATAGACACACACACACACACACACACACACACACACACATCTTCTTTAGAATTTGTCATATTGAATATTGAATTAGAATCTATATGATAGGTGTGGACAGAAAGCTTGCAACTACCACTTTACAATGTCGTTCGATTAGGTTCCTACTATTCTGTATTCTTCCTTTCCTGCCTGTTCCCCTCCTGAAATATTTATCAAAGTGTGAAATATTTCACATGGACTACACTGTCTCTAATATATGGTATAGTAATTTAAAAATATGCATGAAGTACTCCAAAGTTTGTTTTGTCATCGTTGGTTTTATTTTGTTATTGTTTTCTGCCTGAAACTGCAATGACTAGCTAATAATGTGTATGCAAGCCCATTTAGCTATGACTGATGTCTAGAATTACCATGTGGGATGTCTACTTGTCAACAGAAAAACAGGAAGAACAAAAGTTTTTACATTTGTTTTTCTTATAAATTTTTGTTTTCTTTTATCCTATTGAATCTAATGAAGGTTGAATTAAAATGGCAGACCACTTTTGAGGTTACCAACCTTCTGGATGGTAATGACGCTAAGTGGATTTTTAGGTCTTGCAATCAGCTTCACGTCTATGTGGTTTCTTCATCAAACAGGTGCCACCACATACAGGTAAGCTGAATGTAGCTGATGCATGGTATGACATTTGTAGGGTTCCGACCTGGTTTAAATGAGACTTTGATTACTGAGCTTAAACCCTTGATACGTTATTCTTAGCTTTCAAATTTATAAGTGAATTTTTTTTTTTAATGAAACTTTTGAAGCCTGGTGCAATAAGTTTAAAATCCCTTTTTTCCAGGCTGAATGGATCATCAGCATTGATTTCTTTTGTTACATAGCATAATCTGGCCAGCTTGATATCTTACAGTTGTTGATGTAGCCTGACACTTCCCAAAGCTGGAAAATATACACTAGGAATGGCCAGTTATGTAATAAGACTTGGAAACCAATTTAAAACAACCCCATATTTATATTTATATGTGAAAATCGTTTCATGTTAGTTTTGTGTTGTCGGTTTAGCATATGATTAAATTGCTATGCTTATTTCGAATAAGGAGGTGTTAGTGACATCTCTAATGACTGCTCAATGTCTGCAGCCTTGTGGGGTCGCTGAATAAGATCCCTCTATCTGTTGCTGGTATCCTACTTTTCAAAGTCCCGACCAGTTTAGAGAACTCCGCTAGCATTTTCTTTGGTAAGTTCTCTCAACTAGACTGGCTTCAGAATGTGATGTACTACTTTATTACTTTGCAAAGACAATAGAGTTTTGTAGCATTAACCATAACAAATTGCAATTTGGTAGGTCTTGTGGCTGGAGTATTTTTCGCCAGAGCCAAAATGCGGGAGAGATCTCAATCCTGAACTGTTATAACTAGTTATTATTTGATGACAACCAAGTTTTTCACTGTGTGAAAGCTGCATCCGGCTGCCTTAATATCTCATTCTTCAATTGTGGGAAATCATTTTATAGATTCTCATGAAGTCTCAAAGAAGATTCTGCTGGGCATTAGGAAAACTTCCATTCAACTTCATCAGGCCATCTGGAGATGTTGTGTACCAAACCTTACCGCTAATTTTTTCACCAATCTGTATTTTGTTGTGTAACTCATTACTCTGTATCATCTTTGCTAGTCTTATACAAACAATTATTCCGAAACTCGTGCTAAATTGGGAGAAAAATGATCTCCCTAAGATAATGTTGGCAAAAAAAGAAAAAGAAAAAGAAAAATTTGTTTTCAGGTATATGCTATTTCTGTATAAAACAAAGTTGAAAGCTTGTATAGAAGATGTGTTTATTGTGTCATTCGCAGGTATGAGTAAGGCCAGTGAGCCCGCCTTCTTGCATCTTAGTTTGAGTCCCAAATTAGATTAATTTAAAGTTGTTTAAACTATCAATTGTATTAACAAAAGAAAGTATTGTGTCGTTCATTGTAATTTCAAATAAGTATGAAATTGGAAATAAAAGAGCATTAAAATGCTGGGTAAGAGTGTTTTAAATAGCGGATTTGTCGAGCTTCATAGTGTCTCGGAATTCTTTTTCAGACATAGCGGACTATCTTTGCAGAAGTGTCAAATAGCGTCGTGTAAGCTATATCGCAGTCGCACTATCGCATTGATGCGGGTTATGGAATTTCTCTCTTTTTGAAAGAGAAAAAAAATGTCTAAAATGACGTTGATGGGTGTTGCTTCTGAAAAAAAAACCATAAACCTCAAATTTACCTAAAAATTGACACAGATCCATGAAATTGAAGGTCATACTTCGATGTTTCTAATCGATAGGTGTTGCCTTTCCTCTATATTATGTCTTATCTTTTTTAGTTATAATATTTATATTCATAAATAACTTACGCAACAACGTGTCAATGCTTACACTACGTTATAACTTACATAATTTATGACTCAATTCGCGATGTAAGACAAACTTTGAGTTGATATAAAAATTACTTCCAAGAAAAATGTGATAACGTACTACTTAAGATGTTTTGCTCCAATTATTGTTTGGTTGTGAAACACAGGTTCTTGAAGGACTTGGAAGAAGCTCAAAGAAATAGCATCAGTTTTACTAAATCAAAAATATTACTGGACTTTCAGACCAAGAGAATTATAAATATTACTAAATAAAAAACTAATTGATAACAATATTGCCTGTGCAAGAATTAATTATAAAGAAAATCGCAACGACTGAGAAATGCCAACCTCATCATCTTGAATCACAGTCATAGCATAGTCAGGAGGAGAAAACAAAAAACAAAAATCCAAAATGGCTAGATGTCCATATAACTTAAAGACTTTTTACCAGCTGCTTTTCAAGGAAAAAAATTGTAAAGATTGTTTTCTTTTTTCCTTATTTTTTTTAAAAATAAAATTGTTACACGACTTATTGTGTATAACTTTGTCTCAAGCCCAATCATCTGATAATATTTTATTTATTAAATAAAAGCTGAAGTCATAATCACAATTTAATACTTAAACACGGATTATACACACAACCCTAAAAAATAATTATAAAAAAAAGATTATATACAATCCGTTACACGAGAAATGTTATCCTTCTGTAAGTCAATACGCAATTTTCAATAGGAAAAAGAAAAGTGCTTTTGAGAGTGTTTCTAGATGGGTTAAAAGTGCTTAATAACAATCAAAAGTGCTTTTAACAACGTTTGGCAAAAAATTTAGAAGTGTTGCTTCTTCAAGAAGCACTCTCTTTTGCTTTTCAGGAAACACTTCCATTTTTTATGAAAACCTCAACGTGCCCGTTTGGAATGACCAGCCTTGGGAAGCCCAGCCTGTTTAGTAAACTATAAGAAAATAATTTATTATTAAAAATTGATGTGAGAGAAAGTTATATGAGAAAGCAACTAATGAGGTGCTTTTATTTTCTGATTATACAGGAATCAGTTTCAAAAAAGTGCTGAGTTTACCAATAACACAGGTTCTTGGGAATCACTTATGGTTAAAATTGTTATGGGAATCATTTTTTGATTATGCGAGAATCAGTACCAACAACACTTGTAACAAAAAGTTTACCAAACGCCAAATTGTTTTCTCTCAAAACAACTATGACAACGATTATTTTCACATCACAGCAATGCCAAACTTGGCGAACATCTTTATAATAAAAACGCTTTTACTAGAAGTACTTATAAACAAAATTGCTTCTTAAAAAAGCAGTCTCAAACGAGAAGTTCAAATTCCAGTCCTTAACTTTTATTTCACTAAATTTACCTTCAGATTAGTTATACTTCCTTGATGAATTAGGACAAGAATCACATTTTCTGCCAACCAACATGTCCAAAATGTAATTTCAACCACATTGAAACATTAACAAATCAAATTATAATTTTAAAATATTAAACTTGACTAGGAGGGCATGGTACAAGCTATGACATTAATGCCCTTGTCCTTTATCCAATATCCATAACTTAATTACTGTGACAGTTTAGGATATTGATATGCAGTGCAGTACTAATGATTACAATGGCACTACTTTTCTTTGCTTTTTTTTTTTTGTTTTTTCACACCTTTTCTTGATGACATCACTATATCAATGGCTCAAAGTCAAGCTCCTAGGCAATACCAAACAAGGCAAAGGAAATAAAAATGAAGTTACCTCATAATTCTGAAACTTGCTCTTAAATACAACTCTTCTCCTTAGGCCTAGAAGGAAGCCAAGATTAAATTTTACAGAGGAAAATCATGGGCAGCTTAACAGAAGAAGAACTTATGCAAATGGTGAGAGATTTCCATGAATCAGACTCATCAGCTCCACCACCCAACTCATTATCATCTTCACAGCCCCTCTCTCCTCCTCACCAATCCAAATATCTCACTTTACAGGTCTCTTCTGTTTTTCTAAAGCTTCCTTTTACTACTGTATATGTACATTTCTCCTCCTCCTTTTTTGGTAATTAATTTTATGCTGGTTTTTTATTTTATTTTTGAAAGGAGATAATATGGAGGGCAACAGATTGTGAGATTGAGATTCTTGAGAAAGTGTTGATGTATTTGAGGAACACTGAGACTTTGATGGAACCCAACAATCTGAAAAACAAATGGGTTGTGATGAAACTGAAAAAGGATGGTTATGAAGCCTCCCTTTGCAAAACTTCATGGGTTTCTTCTTTTAGGCTCTCTGAAGGTACTCTGTCTCTCTCTCTCTCCCTCTCTGTCTGAAAATTTCATTTGTTTTTAAAAACCCATTTCTGGTTTTGATGGGTTAATTTTTTTGTTTTGTTTAAGTTTGTCAAATTACAGGTGATTATGAATATGTTGATGTAATGATGAAGGACAAGAACAATGTCAAAGTGACAAGGCTTATAGTGGACATGGATTTCAGGTCTCAATTTGAACTGGCAAGACCTACACAAAACTACAAGCAGCTCAAAGACACTCTGCCCACCATCTTTGTTGGGACAGAAGAAAAGCTTGACAAAATTATATCTCTGCTTTGCCCAGCTGCAAAACAATCTCTCAAGGAGAATGGCCTCCGTGTTCCTCCTTGGAGAAAAGCCAAGTACATGCAATCCAAGTGGCTTTCCAAAGATTGCAAGAAAGTCTCAATCAATATGGAAACGGGAATTATGGATCATAAGAGTGAACCCCAATTTACAACTACTCATTGATCCCAGCAAAATTAGTACTAATTGGGCATGCCATTTTGAAGCTGCAGGGAAGAGTACAGATCAATGTTGTGATCTTGGATCTTGGACACCAATTTTAATTTTCCTTTAATTTTGATCCCCTCTCAATTTTCTTTAATTTCAGGTCAATTTTGTTGGGGCAGACGTCAAGGTTTTGTATGTTTCCAGAGCTATTTCCTAGGTGTCTCAGAGCCAGACATTTTTGTACTGGTTTTTTTCCACTAGTATTCTGCTCATGAGGGCCTCAGTTGCTGACTGAAATTAACTTGCTCATCAAGTCTTGAGACTGTTTTGAAGCAGAAGGAATTAATGGAGAAACGCATGCCAACATTTTGGTTTGGCCTCCTTGTTTTTTTATTTTATTTATAATAATTTTGCTTTTTCCAATGAAAAATACAGAGATACACTATTGGAAAAATGGTTATTTTATATTGTTCCAATTGGGACATTTCCCTAGACTTTTGGACAAGTGTAAAAGGTGTCTGACCCAATGGCATTTGTCTCTTGTGACAAAAGAAGAGAGAGAGAGACTTGGGATCCAAGTCTAAGTCAGACAGATAGACAGACTGGAAAAATAAGAAATAAATCTAACAAGCAGCTTCTGCTTCCATGCTTATCCAGAAGAATCACTAGGTATAAGGGGGAGAAAATGATAGTAAATAATGAAGAAAAAGCCTTGATGAGACCCAGACAATTAAATTAATTTTTTTGTACTCATGTCAAATCGTGATTAAGGGATAAATGAAGACGGAAGTAACCAAGTATTTTCCTTTTAACAATGCTTAATAAAAAAAATTATTGATTTTATTGTTTTTATACAAGTGAATTTAAAGGAGAATAGAACTCAGGATCTCAAATGTAATACTAAATGCTCTTAAACGTTTTCCTCGCAAGAGAAGAGAAAATTATAAGACAAAACTTAGCATCTCTAAAAGTCGCAATCGTGTAATTAGGAGCCTTCTTGACTTGTGCTGTGTTCGGTACCTTTTTTTTTTTTGGGTAAGGAGTAAAGAAAAAAAGTTAATCATATTTTTTTTAAAAGAGTTGCAATCGTACAGTCAGGAGCCTTCTTGACTTGTGCTGTGTTCGGTACCTTTTTTTTTCCGTAAGGAATAAAAAAAATACTTTAGTCATATTTAAGATTTTTAATTTTAAAAAAAAATGAACTTAGTATAATCTTTTGCTTCATAATGTGTTGAAAACAACATTCATAGACGGCTATCTATGAATTAATGAGGATCCAGAAGATGATAACAAATGTCAAAAGGGTTTGGTGAAAGTTTAAAAGCTCCCATTTTATCTGGTGTGATAAGATTGCTATCTATTAGTTTGTATTGGACGTGACAATATTCGAAATTATTTTTCTTAACTATGACACAAAATATTAATAAATCGTACCCTACTTCCGTGGATCTACGATTGGACTTAAATTAATGTTTTTTTTATTATAAAGGTTCTATAGTTTTTTGGATTGTTGTGTTTTGTTTTAAGTGTAGGCATTCTATAGTCTTCTTTGCTGATGTGAGCATTTTCTTTCTCTGAATTTTTTTTTTTTCTTCGAAGGAACTTTCCAACTATTGACATTTTTTTTTTCTTCAAAAGAATTTGGAGTCAGATAAATTGGCATTTATAGAGCATTTTCACCCTATTTGTTATAGCAAAAGGCAAAGGGAGGTAATGACTGTTACCATTCACATGTTAGATTTCGAATAAGATTTTCGGTTGCTACTATTGTGCCATGTGTCTTCTTTATCTTCTAAATTCTATTATAAAACCACACCCTCAACTCACATTAATCATTTATATCCTCTTTATCATTACATTTATTAGATTTTACAAAATACATCATACTTTCGATGTCTTATATGAGGAGGTTGTTGGAGAGGGCCAAGTGAGAAAATAAAGAAAGAATGTTCAAACGTGCTAAAGAAGAAAAGGAGTGGGAAGCAGAAGATGATCAAGTTGTTTTAGCGGTGGGTATGCTCAATCAATCAAGCCAACACCAATGTGGTTCACAACCCGACTGTGGCCCGAACGTGGACAGACGTAGGCACTCTCGGGGTAAGAATTTCTTGAAAAATTAATTTATCCCAAATTCGTTGTACTCTAGTGTTGATTTTTGAGGGGCGAAATAGAATGTAGCCCCATTTGTTCAATAAAATCATGAATGATGTTTGCAATTAAGATGCACACTTTGTTCAAAAGCACAATGCTCTTAGGGTTTTGGGTATTCTTCCGGAACAAAAACTTAGAGCTTCTTTACAGTTGCTTGTATATGGCTCATCTGCAGACTAAGTGAATGAGATTGCTATGATGGAGAAATCCACTATCCTAGAGTGCTCGGTCAGATTATGTGAATGCAATCGAAACTATCTACATGAGGGATTACCTCCACAAACCTATGCCTAAGGATCTCCAAAGGCTTCTACAAAAAGCAGAGAAAAGAAGTTTCTCATGCATGATTTGAAGCATCGATTGCATGCATTGTCAGTGGAATAATTGCCCAAATGCATGGCAAGGATATTATGGGAATAGAATGGGCTAAAAAAGTATCATTCCGTAGGCCGTCACATCATTTGATGCCTGAGTTTAGCATGCCTTTTTCGGAGTTGCGGGATCTCAAAATGACCTTAACGTGCTCGATCAATCCCCAATGTTCAACGATGTGTTGAGAGGACATTCCCCTCAAATCACGTATCAAATCAACAATACATTCTACTCGGGTGAATACTACCCAGCAGACGAAATTTATCTGAGGTGGACGACATTTGTTAAAACAATTTTGGATCCCCAATCAGAGAAAGAAAAATACTTTGATACCTATTAAGGGGGTTATAGGAAAGATGTGGAAATGTGTTTTAGTATCCTCCAAGCTCGATGGGAAATCATTAGTGGGGCTGCTCGTATGTTTGATGAATAGGTGCTTCGGAGCATTATGATTGCTTGCATCATCCTCCATAACGTGATTGTGGAGGATGAGTATGATTATGATCAACTAGAGATGTTCGAACCTGATCCTATAAACACGACATTGATAAGAATTTATTAACGACCCATTGGAGCAAATAGACAACCCCTAGAGCATGAACCATTGATTAGAGACAGTCATTACAATAACCGTATGATTGATTGTTATACGGAAATGAAATCTTCTTATGTTCATGAAAGACGTCAAGTTGACTTGATCGAGCACTTATAGGCACTGAGAGACAATCACGGTCAATGAAGTCAAGTTTAATGCTTTGATTTTAATTATGTTTTGTTTTGTTTGTGGTTTTTGTCATTTAACCAATCCAACCTAATGGTTTTTGTCATTTAACCAATCCGTGGTGCTACGGCGTCACGAAAAAACCTTCTTCTCATAACATTCCTTCGTTTTTGTTTCTAAAATGTATTTGTTTCAGGGGACATTTGGCTCGTATTCATAGCCATGGTTTCCCGATATTTCTTGCCCATGTTTTGTTTGTGTGCATACTCCATTTCTCTTGCAAATGTGTCATCTCTTGCCTTGTCAGCCTCATCTCTTTTCACGTCTCTCTCAATTCTCAGTGCGCCGTTGAAAGCAATTTGCTCTAAAAAAATTGCACATTCATTGTTCGAAGTGCTCATTCTCTTGGTCTTTGTCGCCTTTCTCCCAATAGGCCTCAGCTCTTTTTGGATTAGTGATTCTTGATCGATCGTCCAACTGCGAATCCGATACCGGTGAATCGTGGAGCGGCGTCTCATTTAACACAAAGCTTGGAGCCGTGGAAATAATTTTGAATCTCGGACAATTCTTCACAACCTCCCAATATTGGTGATTGTTGAAAGATTTTTTGCCTTACCCAATGGCACCGAACCACATTTGTGCTTGAATAATCTATAATTAAAAAAACAAATTGAAAATGCAAGAAAATATCAAAAATTTTGACATTAAATTTAATAAAACAGCAATTACAAAAATGTTACCTCATTGTCAAGATTTTCACCGCTTCGAACATTGTCCCTCGTTTTTTCCAACGCATCTCTTCATTTCCCTAACTCTTTATTCAAAAAAATTCACCTATTAACCAAGGTCATCTCTGTACGAGGCGAACCTAATCTTTCATAAAATTCTTCATGAATTTTCCTCTACATATGAGAGAACTTCATCTCATTGCCCGTGATCAGGCAATGACCAACTTGAACCCAATACTCACATAACAAAACATCTTTCATGGTTTTCCATGAGCTTCCGGCTTCGATGGAAGAGGTCATTTGTATTTTTACACAAATGGAATTTAAAGTAGTAGAAAAATTGGTGTGGAAAGTGAAGAATTTACACAAAGATAGAAGAAGAATTTGTATGAAGATTTGGTGAGGAAAGTGAATAATATTTTGCAGGTATTTATAGAATTAAAAAAAACAGAATTTTTGGGTATTTTTTCACTTTTTTTTCGATTTTTTTTCTTCTTCAATTTTTATGTCGTTGGATGGCAACGGAAAAAATTAATCACACACCCCAGGTAACGCCACTAGGTTTCTAGACATTGGAGGAAAGCAGGCGCTGACGCAAAATTCAAATTTTTTTACGTTTGTGTGCTCGGTCCCTGCGTGTATGTCACGCACCAACAGTAAAAAAAATTTAATTTCATGCGCTGGCGTCACAGCTCTCAAACAGGAGCTCAGGCTCATCTAGGCTTGGGCTTTACCTGGGTTGGTAGAGCCCATCTCTTCTCCTGACAAGATTTGTGTGCTGGAACTTGCTTTGAGGCCTAGAGGGCCTTTTGTCTGGGCTACATGGAAGATCATATACAACTTAATAATATTATTTTCTTTTCTTTTTATCTTTCTCTTTTGATATTTTAATACTTCTAGTATCATTAGTCAAACATGGTCTAGCCTAGTAAAAAAAGACTTTGATTTGCAGACAAAAGGTCTTAGGTTCGAATTCTATGGCATCTTGATTGTGTATGTGAGAAACACCTCATTTTCTATAATTTAGACTATTACTTATACTAAGAAAAACACTTCTAGTATCATTTTATGATAAAATTTTGACTAACGTAAACTTCATTCAAAGTCTAATCCAATGTACATAGGCCCCCCAACCCCCCGGCCCTCCTCCTACGCTATCAAGGGCTACCTTCTTTATCTTTTCCAACCAAAGCTTAAGCTTTTGGATTTAAATTCAAACCTTGTCCTCTTTTTTCATTTCATGCAACCTAAAGTAAAAATCTAGTCAAAGTAAACTGGAACTTAATTTTTCAAAGGAAATATACATGCGAAAAATACAAGTGTACTAAATTTAGTCAGTAAAATTAAGATGTGACCAACTTGATAATGACCACTGTTGGGATTCTGTGGGATGTATTGGTACTTTTAGTACGACTGCAATTATCATGATATGAACAGAGCCCTGCATCTGCAAGTTTACTATCAACTCAGAAACGTTCCCCAAAGCCAAACTTTGATGTAAGAGTCTAAATCAAGCCGTCCCAATTCATTCATTCAAGGCCTCTCAGTCGATAGAAACTCTCATGTTCCCGACTAATAACGCAATGATATTTATGATAATTTTTTCAAGTGTTATTGTGTTATTAGTCTAAAATAGTAAAACAGTGTTATTCTCATTATAAGAAAGTTTTTTTTCCTCTCAGTCTCCTCCGCAGCTGTAATTATAAATTACTGGACAATATTTAAAATTTTGGAAAGAGAAGAAGAGAAGCAAACCAATCAATTCCATGTGGTGCATGCAATGATGTTTTTCTATTTATAGGGTGGTGGTGGTGGAGGCCGAAGAGTTAAGTAGGATCTAACACACTTTGTATTTAAGTCTTGTTGTTGGTTATTTTCAGACAAGGCTCCCCTAACTCTCCTCCTAGCTAGGGCTCCTAGGCTGCTCTGCTTAATCATTTCACATTTTGAAGGCACCAAACCTAACGTACGACATATATATATATATATATATATATATATAGACAGACTGTAGGGTTTAAGAAGATGGACACGGTGCCAGGTTCTTGCTGCTCTTTTTTCGGCCCATACAGTTTGTCAGCTACCCACCATTGCAAAATTTAGCCACACATCTCTGTCAGTGATTAAGTGGGAAACTTAATTTGGATTCATGGCGTCATAGGGTTTAAGATTGATGTGCAGGCAGCAGGGCAAAGGCTAGCTGCCTTCCTGCCTAGACTTAAGCCATAGAAGACGAGTTGTGCTTGGCTCGGTTGTTGATGTATATAAAGTTCACATCACATCAACGGCTTAATACTTTTCATTTTACGATTTGGTCAGTCCAAAAATTTCCAAATTTAGCAACAGTTCCAACGAAATTATGAAATTCGAAAATTATGAAAATATTTGAATTGAAATTAAAATGTACTTTGAAATTTTCCGAAATATATTAGAGTTTCAAGTTCGAGCTATTCACAATGTCTAATTTCATGTTAAAATATAGTGTGAACTTTCAATTTTAAGCTCATTTTGACCTTTCAAATTTTTGGGTATGTTCAAAAGTTTGAATTATTGACGAATGGATTTTAAAATATATAAGTTTAAAAAGCTTTCTATAAAAAAAAATTGAGTTTTACGAATTTATGATCAATGTTGGGTAAATTTTCATTCCAAAAGTTTTTATAATGATATCCCTAATTCTAATCTAATGCGTCCGAAAATCGGACATATGCATTAGCATTTCTCTTTAGAAATCAAGAAATACGTAAACTTTAAATATTGATAATTCGCATACCCTCTCTAGTTCCCTAGGAGGGGCAATTGATACCTATTGGGCCTAATGGGTACCCATTGCCATCCTTTAGCATTCGCACGTCAAATTATAAACAAAAAGGGATACAAATAACAATTCCGTTTATCAACATGTTTCATAAAAAATTCATTATGATAACAACGAACACAAGATATCTAAATTGTGAATAGAAGCTTCAAAAATAAAAACACAACACATCTAAATTTTTTTATAATTTATGTGTTTTTAAATCACCTTTGAAACATTTCTCTATAAAAAAAAAAAATTAAAAAAAAAGATCACCTTTGAAACTGTTATTGTCACTTTAAAATATATTTCATTGATGCAATTTTCAATAACAACTTCCTTGTCAAAATAAGATACAAAAAATGAAACCGAAAGGAAATTTTTTAATATATATATTTTAAAGTTGGTTTAGCTGACTTTGTCTTTCTCAATTCCGCTATGAATTTTATAGCCTAATAAAACAAATATTGTAAAAAAAAAGTGCAAAACGATCTGGTTTTCTCAATCCCTTTATGACTCAGTTTGGCTTCATGTCAGACTTCTGGCCAGGGTGCCCTTTGCACTGTAAATTCTACTTTTACTTTTTAATTCTTTCAAATGCTGTCCCTTAAAATAATTATGCATGGATTTTATAATATTGGGAGGGATAGTTTGCATGGTACTATCAGCACGACTGGATCAAAACTTAAACACTCTCACCAAGACCTGAATTTGCAACAAGAAGCCGATACTGTAAATCTATACTTTGTTGATCTCTCACAATATCTTAAGTACAAACTACATTGATACAGTAATGTATATTAAAATAAAAAGAATAGGGAGATTTCATGTATGACAAGCTTCTTCTGAACAAGGCAAGAAAGTACATGTTAATTAAGTCCTAGGGTATCCGGCTTGGTTAGCGAAAAAATTGGTGCAAAGTTGTGAGATCTCATTCTTTTCTATGCTTCTTATGGTATGGAGGGAAACTGCTGTTAGATCTTTCCCTCCAAATTTATGGGATACAAATCCCCTTCAGTAATTACTCCCAACAAAATGGTAACGAAAAGGCCGTGTCTTCTGCAGGACCAGAGGGCGATTCTGATGAACCCTCAAGCATGTGTGGCAATTTTTGATATTATAGCTGGTGACCATATCTAAACACCCGTATACATCCACAAACACTTGTGCACATGGCTCTTGAAATGAAAGATATACAAGAACCCAAAATTCAGACAGCATTGCTAGTCCGAGCTACTCTCTGAGCTTCTTCCAAATCTTTCAAGAACCTGTTTTTCCCAGCCAAACAATAATTGGAGCGGAGCATCTCATATTAGACAATTTCAATAAGCTACAGTAATTCACTAGAATAGCCTCAAACAATTACAACATATAATTAAAAACCTCCAACGGTCGATGCTTAAATACTTGTACCAAAATCTCTTAAGCAAACTGTCTACCAAGCACAACCTCCCATTGTCCAGGATTGATCAGGCGAGTGGATGCTTAATTATCATGTTCTCAAAACTTTCTAGGAACTAATAT
This sequence comes from Prunus dulcis, assembly GCF_902201215.1. Classification (NCBI taxonomy): domain Eukaryota; kingdom Viridiplantae; phylum Streptophyta; class Magnoliopsida; order Rosales; family Rosaceae; genus Prunus; species Prunus dulcis. The sequence continues at coordinate 1,530,976 of NC_047657.1, read as the reverse complement.
GCTAGATGAATTGTACCTATATGGAATTAGTAATGCAACCCAAAATAACCCCAAGACAAGTTAAGATTTACAGAGGCCAAAGTAATCATGCCCAAAACTCTCAAACTTGCATCCAACACAAGAAAGAAGTATATCAAGTCGGACCATTCAAAGCCAGTGTTAGATGTCAAAGCAGTAAGTCCAGCTAGCACACTTATGATGCAAATGTTTCTGCAAAAATACAATGATGACCTGAAGCATACCTCTTAGAATTGAGAATCGCAGAACCACCAAGTATAAAACGAATTCCAGTATTCATAGAATTTTGTAAAGCTACAGAGCGAGACTCCTCGTATGTTGTTCCTCCAACAATGAAAATCACAACTTCTTGAGGCCTGCTTAGAGATAGTATGTGTCATTCAGAACATTATCCAAATTATTAACTTTTCTATCTTCACACTATCAAATTATAACTTTAACAAGATGATTTACAGGTTATTATAAATATCATAGAATGCTAGTCTGAGTCCACAAGGATGTAAACCAGACAAAATGAAGTGGGGTGGGGGGATAGTAGAATCAAAGTCGAGCAACTTGACAGGAAAGGCAAAATGATGACTGAGCAGCTCATAATTAGTAATTAGTCACAGTTGGGCTTACATCTGAGTCATCTGATATATCTAGAGAAACCAGCAAGAAAAATTATGAATAGAAGCAATCATGAAAACCACAGTGATTAAGTCCACTAGACAGCCAGCCTGCCTACAGGTTGAGGTGGCATGGCCTTCTCAATGATCTCCTGATTAGTAACCTAAATATTGATGTCAATAAGCACTCGGCTTGTATAGAACAGCACAGAAGAAATGGGCTCCAGGCAGTGTCAAAGTGCAGGAGCTTCACTTCAATGTTCCTCGCGGTTAGACTCTTGAAGACACGAATTTCTTAAAGTAGTAAACTCCTCTCTAATCATCACACACCTATACTACTTAAAATTCGGGACATGTGAGGTTGCATCAATTGAGCCCATCTACATCCTAAAGAGTTTAAACAAGGGCTAAAAGTTTGACATTCTCATCATATTTCTGATCAAATGAATGACAACAGCAGTAAATGACAACATTTTGTGCCGCTAAAACTTTCTTTTTTTAAGCTTACAAAGCATCCCATTTCATAGGGTCATTGGTACATGGCTCTGGAATGATCCATTAATATACTTCGTAACTCTAAAAACATAATTTATGACACCTAATACACTAATAATCTGCCCTAGAGAGACTCAAAGACAAGGAACCTTTAGATATATGTGTAACTTGCATTTATTACATAAGGCCATCCCCGATGGTTGGGGCTCTAAAAGAGGTTGATAGAGCCTCATTTAGAGCTTTGGTAGAATCTTTGGGGCTCTAAAGGCATCTTTCTCACAGTGAGAGGCTCTATCTTAGGGGTTTGATGTTTTTTTTTTAATTACCTTTTTTTTTGGGTGAACATTTCAACCAAAAATAAATAAAAATTGGACAAAATTTGAAAACATGGTTTTTTTTAAAGAAAGAGTTTTAGCGGCCAAACGAATTTGAGAGCTTGTTGCAATCGGCCAAACTATTAAAAAAAATACGAAAACTGGTCAGCAACCATCATTTTTGGGCGAGTAGAGATGCGGAAGTCGCAAGGGGCGTCATCAACAAGGCAAGTGGGCTGGCAGCTTTTCCTCCATGCCGGTCCCACTGGATTTCAAGGGCTTCAACCATGTCCATACATTTAGGTTCAGCTCCGGTGAGGCTCAAGGATTTACGGAGCTGAACCCAAATGTATGTACCTGGTTGAAGCCCTTGAAGCCCAGTGGGACCCGCATGAAGGAAAAGCTGCCAGCCCACTTGCTTTGTTGATGACGCCCCTTGCGACTTCCGCATCCCTACTCGCACAAAAAAATGGTTGCTGACCAGTTTTTCTATTTTTTTTTTAATCATTTGGCCAATTGCAACAAGCTTGTCTCATTGTTTTTATTTTAAATTTTTTGTAAACTTGACTTGGGCTACAACCTCAAGTTCTAAACGGCTAGGTTTATTTTTTTTAACCATGTGTTTCAAATCTTGTCCAATTTTTTATTTTTTTGGGTTGAAATGTTCACATGAAAAAACTAACATAAATAAGTGAACAAAAAGCAAAAATAGCACCTAAATTAAATTACATCATAAAAAAAAATATCAAACCCCTAATATAGATCCCCAGATATAGAGCCTCTCATTGTGGCCCAAAAGATTCCATCGGAGCTCTAAATGGGGCTCTACGACCTCTTTTAGAGCCCCAACAATTGGGGATGATCTTAGAGCCCCAATTGGGGATGGCCTAAGAAACTAGAAAGACCCTCATTTATTATAATTTTGAACTTGGCTTCGGCATCAGTTACGTGTCAATACTTTTGGTGACACTACTTGCTTAGAATGAAACAACACAACAATCCCCAAAATTGCAGCTAAATTATAAGTTAGTAACTTCCTGAGGAAATTACTTATATATATATATATATATATAAAATATATTCAAAAACCAACCTGCCCTGCTGAAAGTGATTTCCAACAAATGGGTAGTCCACATCTCTCAGTCGTCCCTTGGTGATGCTTTCCATAGTTTGGAAGAGAAGAGGCTGGTGTTGTGTGTACACATTCTCAACCCCCTACAGCATTAGTAAAAAAAGTTATCTATAAGCTTGCAAAGACACCCTATACTAGAAAGCATAAAGTATTAACTTTCGCAAGCAAACCTTCAACCCCCGAGCCATGTTACGTGCAATATTTAAGAAATCTCGATTTCCATAAAGATCCCCAGTTCGCTTATCCACACCCGCTTGCTTCAAGAGAAACTGGACAAGCTGCAATGCCATAATACCCAATTTATTAAACCTGTGAATTACTCTAGTAGCTAAAAGAAAGGTACACAGCAGATTTTGGCATGATTTCTGCATTGATTTACCCTCCCAAAGAAAGGTCAATCTCCAACAAAAGTGGATGAGCAGAAACGAACTACACATAGAATAAAATACAAGTTGCCATCATTAATCCTCTGAATGAAGGTGGCTTATGAAGAAAGACAAGCTTTAGGGATGGAAAATTGCCACTTAAACATAAATGAAGAGAAAAAAAATAAGAAACAGAATCAAAATAGGATTGCAGTCCTGGTTACATTACCCCAGGCTTGTACTTGGCAGACTTAGAAGACAGTTTGTTAAATAATTGCATCAGTTGCACAGGGCTTTCCTTCTCATAGCGCAAAGCATACAACATGACAAGTCGTAGGCGATCAATATCGGATACACTTTCATTGTTTAATAGATTTGTCACCGCCTGCAAAGTACATAGGAGAAGGAGATGATTGTTTCCAACTTTTCATGTTTCCATGAAGATTGCTATCTCAAAGTCAATAACCAAAAAAAGTATATAGTACAGACTAAAAGCTGGATTCCAAATCCTAATAATAACTTGTCGCAAGAATAGCAAATAAGGCAAACCAACACAGACACACTCATGGTAGGTTTTGTATCAACTTCATAGCACTAATTCAGCCGCCTGGCTTAAAGATAATTGTATAATAATTTCCAGGACCTCCACCCCTTTTGGACAAGGAACTAGTCCCTTCTCATTTCAAGAGAACCTGTGTGGCCATTCAATCATGACAGAAGGCTTACAAGTTGCCATGAAAAAAATATATATATAGAGAGGCCATTTTTCCACTGTAGTTTCAAACTATCCAATCATCATCATATGGTTATGATCTCAGCAGGCCCCCTCAATTTAAAAATGCTATAAATGGAGAGAAAACAAAGTTAAAATATAATATCAACCTTGTTTAAACATTTACCCCAACCCCAACCCAGATTTGATCATCCCCAATTAGCAGATAGTAATAAATGGACAAAACATTACAAAGATGTTCTTTGCTCCTTATATGACTAGACCCATGCAATAAGAGAAAAAAAGAAAAAAAACAGGGATACCACTCACATTTTAAAGATGATACTAAACAGTTAAATTAGAAAAAAATAATTTCCCTCATAGGTAGTTAGGATAAGTAGAAACAAGAGAAAAAAGTAGTTGTGCACTTGTAGAGGGACAAGGAGGGCAGAGAGAATAAAGGAGAAGTGGTTTCAATTTCAATTTACTTTTATTTATTTATAGAAATATGTTGTTTTTCAGTACCTCAAAAGCTGCCACCTGCCCACCATTGCAAGCCAACTCCTGTTCTGTCTGTGAAACTAACATAAGTTTTCTCTCTTCAACTAGTTTGCTCATTTCTGTAACCAGTGCCACATGCTTTGAAACATTTCCATGCATCTTTCTGTACTCAGGGTAATTGTCAACAAATTTGGCCATGTCCTCTGCAACAAGAAAGAATGTAAATGTTTAATTACCATAGTTAATCATTGTTCCAAGTGCCAATTGTTAGTAACCACAAGAAGTTATGAATCTAAACTTTTCATGTTTGCATTCTACAACCTATCGTCTGAATGTTCTGGTTACTCTTCGAAATTTGCTGAAATTCATCAACCAACTGCTTGATGTTCATCCCAATATCACCAAAGTTCTCGTACATGTTCTTTTTGAAAAAACCATCTTGTTCTGATGATAGCACAACCTCCTATGAACATCAATACCACAACTGTAATTATTTAGCACTGAAAATTACAAACAGAAACATGTGCATTATTGGAGGGTAAATTACAACTCAACCTGTTGATCCTTTGGAAATTTGCCAATGGTTCTTAAGTCCACTTTGTTGTCTTGAATACCAATCAATTCGTGAACCATTGCCTGTAATAGTGTAATCAATGAGCTGTATTTATATTTCTAGTAATCTTATCCCGTTGTAATTTCAAAGATGTATATCAACATGAGGCATTTTCACATATGTTGTAAAATGTCAGCTGCAACCACAATTACCTGATAGGTCCACTGATTCAGCAATGGGGTTACAGGATCATCCCTCCTATCAATTACCAGCAACAATGGAGAAATTTCTGTTCGTCTGAAATCAAAAAGTCCACTTTCCTGCTGGTACATCAGCTTCTGTTACATGCCCAAAATACAATATCAGTTCCCCTGTGCAAACTTTCATGGCTAGAATCCGCAGGCTGTTATATGACATGTATACATACATAAAACGTTGTGTCCATAGAAAACTATTTGGAATATACGACTGTACTTACTGCTGTTTCCTGTGCAATCCTTTTCGCAATATCAGATGTTCTTTGATAACGAATTACAGGTCTTCGTTTTAATGCCAAAAAGACAGCTGCAATTCCATCAACAACTCGATCAGAGAAGCGCTGCAAATTTGAATGATCTACAACTGCTGGGAGCATATAAATGTGATTTGATGGCACATTCAAAGTGAAATGGTAAGGATCGCTGGCAACAAAGTCTGCATAGAACTCCTGCAAGACCAAGACAATAACTGAATCTAATATGAAGAGTAAGAAACTAAACCAAGATATGAGGTGTCATAACAACTATACTATTGTTATTGTACATTGTTATTCTTATTATTAGAGTGACATAACCACTATGTTGCACGAGATTTATTTTTTCGTCAAAAAAAACTTTACTGCAAACTGGATCTGTCTAACCATGCATTAGAACAAGGGTGTATTATTATTATTTCTTTAAAAGAATGTATCAGAACAAGGATTTAATGGCAAAATGAAACCAATTCCAACCGTCAAAGGACAGAGCGACTATATTTGAACCAAAAACAATACATTTTGTATCAACTTCCTTACAAAAGTGAGTAGAAGAAAACCTGGCACCCTATTGATATTATAAGCTTACGCAAAATTTACCTTGTCCCTATTTTCCTGTTACTAACTTACTACTTATTATAGTATTCTCAAATTTCAGTTATCCAAAATAAAACTCGAACTCTCAATTCAGTTAGCAATTGACATTACTACATACATAAATTATCAGATAATCCGAGAGAACGAAAGAGGAAACATTTTAGTGAATGATGAATTACCTGAAGTTGCTGCACAACTTCGTGCTCATCTGAATCAGCTAAAATATGAATCTGGGTATCCTTCAATATGTTGGAGAAAACTGTAAATTCCAGTATAGAATGAGAAATGAGCTCCAAATAATAGTCAACTCATCTAGGTATCTTCCAAACTCACTCCATAACCAAAATAACATGCAGAAAGCAAAACTTACACAGGTGATACTCTCCAAACCTAGGAGCAACCAAGTGCCGGCGCAAATACTGGATATTCTCAGAAGTGGGTGCAAGGAAGTAAACGGCTTTGAGATGAGACATGGATTCTCTGGACTTGGAAATGGAGTCAACCAATTCCACCAAAAACACTTCTTTCTGAAGAAGCTCGGATTGCGAATACGCCACACTCACTATACTAACCTACACCCCATTCAATTAACAGAACAACCCATTATTTACTGAACTAAAATATGCCATTTTCATTGATTTCCATGCTTAAGAAATTCATAAACATTTCATTTGTGTTTTGGGTTTTGGGTTTGTTTCAATGATTGGTAGTTGAAAGCGTTGTTACCGTGTGGGAATCGAGGATAAGAACCTTCATGCCGGAGATGTCCTGCAACATCCGGCTTATGTAATCCCGTACGGCTGAGACCAGCACCATTTTCAGATCTACGGCGAAGATTTGACGTCTGTGCCGGTGCCGATGATGATGATTTGTTAAACAGTGTGTCAAATTGTGTGCTAGAGATGAGAAAGATGCAGATCTACGAAGACGAGGAGGTTGAATTGGGTGGACGAATAAGTGGTCTCCGAAAAAGCACCGTTTGGTGTCGTCGCAGTTTGGTCTCTCAACGGTATGTTCTTGGCGGTTCAATGCCAAGGGAAGGGTGGGCTACTGCCCAGCCCAAATGTCTCCAAATAAAAATAGCTCCATATGTTAGCCCAGCCACACAAAAAAAAAAAAAAAAAAAAAAAAAAAAAAAAAAAAAAAAAGAAAGAGGAACTCTACCATCAATAATGAGAATATCATTTTTTGCTACCCAATCAATAACGTAATAACACTTAGGATAACTTTTTCACGTGTCATTGTGTTATTGACATAAATAACAAAACACTATCCCCGTTACAAGGAAGGTTTTTTGCTTAGGTAGGCAGAGCTTCTCCTAAGGCAATACTATACAAATTACTTGTTTTAATGCTGAGAAAGTTTAAAAGCCAACCCTCATTAAATACTATAGTTACTCGCTCTCCTAGTTGCCCTTTTTATCCCTCATTAGTTATTGTTTCCCTTTTTTTTACCCATTCTTTTCCTTATTCTTAGAGCATTTCCACCAGTTGACTCTTGCCATGGCAAGATTAGCCCTAGGGCAGACACTATTCACGTGAATAGTGGCTGCCCTAGCCCCCTCCAGCAAAATGTGTTTCCAGCAGTTGGGGCTTGCCATGGCAAATACTATTCATTTTTTTGTTTTTTTCACAACTTTTTTTACTTAAACAATTAATTTGGATAATATTTTTGGATAAGATTTTTTGGTTTCTACGTGTCAATACTATTCATATTGGATAATATTTTCGGATAAGATTTTATTTTATTAGTTGTATTGGTTGGTATTTATAGGAAAAAAAAAGTATGGGGATTTGGTGTTAAAAGTGAAGAGTATTGGTTAGTATTTATAGACATTGGCGAACCCAGAATTTTTGTAGCAGATGTGCAATATTGACTAAGTATGAAAAATGATTTTTTGGAATAATCATTTTCTCAAGATAATTTTTGGCGGCTTTTATTCCTTACACATCAAATAAGAAAACTTGATTTTATGAAATTTTAATATGAAGTATATATTGACTTAATGAGCCATCATTTTTAGCTTAAATCGTATTTTGCACTAAAACCGATTTTTCATATTTTGATTTGATGGGAATTTGATTTTCTAGTATTTTTATTTGAATCCAAATAGGGGGTACTTCCTTATTTACATTGTAAACTTAAGTAAATGGAGTAATATAAAAATAAATTAAAGTAAAAGGACAAAGACATTTACTTAAATGTTGAAAATGGAAATAAGGTATAGAGAAAAAAAAAGAAATCTGCCTTGCCCTCGGGCCAGCACTCGGGCCAGTCTTGCCCTGGGGCCAGCCCAGTATGCTGGGTCCCACCATTTGCCAGGGCTGGATTTTGTTGCTGGAAACCATTTTTTTGCCCAAACCCCCCCTAGCCCGAGTCCAGCCTTAGCTGCTGGAAATGCTCTTAGTATGAAGAAAAATCTCGACTTAAAAACAAAATAATATTGCTTGTGAAGACAAAAGATAATAGTCTTCTTAGAGCATCTTCAACCGCCTCTTTAATAATTTTGGAATGCTAAAATAGGTGAGTCACATCATTAAAATCCTCTCCAACAACCTTATTAAACTCAATCATCAAATTGCAATATCTCTCTCTCCTTAGGATTAGTAAGTTGACCTTGGCTCTTTTTTTTCTTTTTTCTTTTTTCTTTTTTGTGTGTGTGTGGAGAAATTCTATGATTGCATTCATAATTCAGCCAAAAAAGCCACTAGTCACAAAGGGCCATTACAAACTAGTCACAAAAGGGCCATTACAATAACGGAGCGGTCTAATATCAAAATTAAGAAAATTAGGTATGTCTCCACCAACGATCAGGCAAGATCGAAGAAACTCTGGCATATGCATCCCAACTAAGATTGCAAACTTAGAATAATAAAAAAGAGATAAAGCTTGAAAAAACCAAGCCATAACAATACAAATAAAACTCTCACCAAGGAGAGATGAAAGGCTCTCACAAAATAAAGATGAAAAACTCTCACAAAAGGAGAGGTGAAAACTACACAGAGAACCCAAAGAGTCTCTGCAACTTATTTCAAACATAAAGAAATTGCGAAAAAGATGGTGGTGGAGATCTGACGCCGAAATGCAGGTGAAGATCCGACGCTGAGCCGCAGCCGCCACTAATGGTTGGATGAAAATCATAACAAAACTAAGACAAATAGGGAAAACCCTTTGTCTTTGAAAATGGGGGAAGAGGTGAAAGGAGGAAGAGAGGAAGAGAAGAGAGGAGAGGGGGGAAGACCAATGGCTTCTTCCCCCCTCAATGTGGAAAAGGCTCTAAGAGTGTTTTTTTGGGGGCTAGGGTTTTTTTGTGGAGATGACCTTGGCTCTTCAAAACATTTAATTTAATTTTCAAAAAATAAAACATACCTTGAAAATGTTAAAAACATGCATTTTTTTATTTTCAAACAATAAATACACAGACATTTCTTTTCTATAACATTACATTAATTGAATTTAAGAGTCTGTTGGGGCATAAATTATTAAAGTAGCAAACAAAGCTTTTCGAATTGGCACCTAAGTCAACAAACTTCAATTTAAAGAGTTACAACTATTGGAGATGCTCTTATAGTTTCCTCTTATAGTTAGTTACTCTTTATGATGACTACAACTTCTAATTTGATATTTTCTTGTCTAGAGATTTGGAATCATACGTTTTGAATTTGGTTTTTTTTTTATTTTTTTATTTTAATAATCAAGGAAAGTTTTAGATTTTGTCTATTTCATTGGTTTTTGAGTGAATTATTTAGCTTCCAATGGGGAGGAAAATGGTGATTAAGGGTTTGTTTGGAAGCCAAAATCACTTATAGGGAGAAGCATCTCACACATGCTTCTCCATGTAATCACTTTAACCTTCCGTTTGGATAAAGGAATTGAAAATTACATAAAATTATAAAATGACGGAAATTAGATTTCCATAATTTCTGGCAATTGAAGATTTTAGTGTTTGGATTTATGTATGTTAAATTTTGTATATGACACTATGGAAATTGTCAAAAGACGCTTATTTTGGTGGCAATTAAACTTAGGAATTTGATGTCTGAACTTCCACGATTTTTTCTGCGCATCATTTAATAAATTTTGCACTTAAGTTGCCAAACAAGGGAATTGTCAATTTCTTCTATCAAATTCTCAACTTTTAGCTAAATTCCGAGTTATTTTCTCTCATCCAAATGGAGGGTAAGTGATTTTAAGCGATTCTGGAGAGAAGTACCTCCTATGTGATTCTCCATAAAATCACTTAAAGTGATTATTGGTCTTTCCAAAATCACTCTCAAACGAGACCTAAGAAAATAAATAGTAATTCACATATGTCATAATGATATACATTAGGATTCAACATGAATCAGTCTTGCTTTTTTTCCAAACATTCCAAAAATTTGTGTTTCTTGAAGAAGAGTGTAGATGATAAAATTAAAAATTAAAAATAAACAAAGCTGGGGACGTGCCATTATTACATTATTATTCTTATCCATTGTACTTTAAAATTATTTTAGCACATTACTCAACTTTTTTTTACCACAATCATTTTATCCATATTCACTCTCCCATAAAAACAATTTAAGGAAAAGGTTAATTATAAATTAGTATATTGTAGTTACACCCTTAAGACATGTTAATCCATATTTTATTAATTTTTACAATAACATACCCCAGTCTTTTAAATTGTTACAATATAGTTCCACCGTTAGGTTTCCGTTAGATCTCTCCGTTAGTTGCCTATGTGGCACTATGAGTCCCATTTTTTTTTAAAAATGGATTAAAATATAAATAAAATATTTATAAAAAAAAACTCTCTCTTTTTCCTGATTTTTTCTCCCCCCATTCCCCCATGACCACCACCTGCAAGCTCCAACCCCTAAACCCATCCCAAAGCCACCCTCCACCCCAGCCCTCAACTGTAGCCCCCATGAATCGAGAACCCCAGCCCCGATTTCTTCCCCAGTTATTAAATCTAGTTGAAAATTAGTCAAATTAACATTATCCTATTTGGGAAAGGAGATGGAAAGTTTTGCTCTCGGGGTTCAGTAGGGTTCAAGATTTCCCCTAAATTCTCTCAGCTCTGGTAATTGACTGCCACAATTTCCTCCCCAGATTTGTTGGTTTTTGAATTTGCAGAGAGAGATAGACAGAGAGGAGAGAGAGATGATGACCGTCAAGCTGGGGTTCGGTGAGCTGGGGTTCTGTGTTCTTTTGGGGGTGAGCGAGCTAGGGTTCTGGGTTCATTGCAGGTTGGGGGTTCTAGGTTCTTTTGGGGGTGGGAGAAGAAAATCGCAGGGGGAAGGGGGAAGAAGAATATCGTAGGGGGAGGAGGGCTTGGTTGGGGAGGATTTTTTTTAATGCAATTTTTTCCAAATAAAAAAAGTGAAAAATATGGGACCTACGGTGCCACAAAGGCAACTAACGGAGAGATAGAACCACATTGTAACAAATTTAAAAGACTAGGATATGTTATTGTAAAAATTAAGAAGATAGGGACTAACATAACTTAAGAGTGTAATCACAGGATACTAAATTAACCCTAAAAAAATTAATTAAGTTATTAGCATAAGTATGTGAAAAGGGATGAGGAATTATCCAAGTAAGACCATTAATTTCTCCACAAAAAAAAAAAAAAAAAGAGAAAAAGACTTACCATAGATGAAAAAACTTATATTTGACCCAAATAAATGAAGAAATATGGCTCATTTTACCTATTTGGGGCAAACTAAAGGTAAAATTTGTTTAGAACACATATAATAGTCAATGACTTGAGATTTTCTTACATTGACCAGTCTCACTGAAAAAGACCCAAAGCATGAAAATTAACCGCCTCTCTCTCTCACTCAGACTCTTCAAACCCAAAAGCTCGCTTCCTCTGTCCTTCTTCATCACAGATCACAGATCACAGATTCGGTTGGAATCATTTTCTGGAATTTGTCTCTTTCCAATTTTTTTTAAAATAAAAATAAAAACAATTATAAGTTTTCTGTTTGACCTTCTTCTGCTTCCATTGTTTTTGTAAAATCAGCATATCAGACTCAGATGGTGCCTTCCTCATGCTTCAACTGAACCAGCAAAGATGAGAGGGCCTTCCCCAAGTCCCATTGAGCCCAGACACCGACTATCTTCTTCAGCTAAGTCAGTCTCTCTCTCTCTCTCTCTCTCTCTCTCTCTCTCTCTCTCTGAGTTTTTTCTCACTTTTTTTTAGTGTAATTTGACTTCATTTTAATTTGAGCGTTTGATTTTTAGTACCACAATTAGGACCAAAAAAAAAAAACCTTATGTGAGAAAAGCCTCATTCATAAACAGTCTTAAGCTACGCGGTTTAATTCTAGTGCATCTCTGCTTCTGTTGGTTCATGATTTTGGCACTCATTTTTTGTTCATTTACCAATTTCACTAGATGGGTTGGTTTCCTTCTTCATTATATATGTATACGCATACAGATCAAGGCTTTTAAACTTGGGGGGAATTTTTTTGTTCGCACTTAATTTGGGTCATGATTCATGAATATGGATGAGTAGCAGGAGTTGAAAGAGGTTTTATTCTGAATTTGAACTTGTCTTGGTTAAGTGAGGTGTCATGCTAATAATTTGGCCACAATTTACACTGTTTGAAAAGGGCATGACAAAATCTTGAGCAACATGTTCAAATTGTGAGGCTTGTACAGGGTCAATGGTCATGGTTCATTTTGATATCAGATTCTTGGGCTCTTGCTAATGTAAATTTTGCAAATAATCTGAGCGCTTTTATTTGTAATGTGCTGAGTGGTATGTAGAACATTCATCTATCTGCTGTTTCCACATTTGAATGTGCAATGCATTTCTGATGATGGAGTCGATTGCAGGGCAGTTGCCTGTCTTTCGAGTGGAACTTGTTTCCAATCACTTATTTAGTGCTCTATCTAGTTTTTTCCATTCCATCTGTTGTTCTTTGCACTTTGTTTCACTTGTGATGCAGACATGTGCTTATGTTGTAGTGAATCCATTTTTGTTTCAGTGAAGACTCTAACAAAAGAAGGCCCCAGAGAAATAAAGTTCTGAAAGATATAGAAAAGGTCCTCCATGTTCCTGCCCAAGATAGAAACTTAAACTGCAAGCCCACCTTGAAACTTGTGTTGGTCGTTATTATATTGGGGACTTTTGTAACACTCTTCGTCTCTCCTGCTGTTTATAGTACTGATCATCAATCCAGTTCCATATCTCGGTATGTCCTATTAGCTGATCACCTTGCTTTCACTTATTATTTCATGGTATTAGTTTATTCTTTGTTACTTCTTGCTTCAATCAAAAGGCTTCTTTGTTGAGATTATCAATAATTTATGTTTTCCCCACCTGGGAAAATATGTTGTCAGGAATTGGAAAGGCCATCTTTTCAGTTAGCAGTCAAAATATATACTTTTTTTAATAAATATTTTTTTGGCTTTGCTCTCTTTCCCTTGGAAATATTTTTTAACAATAGTTTATTGCCAGCAGGCTAACTTCTCAAGGCAGATCAAGAAAAAAAAGTGTTGCCGCAGATTTACGTTACATATCATCTTTAGACATTAGCTGGCATGAAATTTCTGATGTTCTTGAAACACTGACTGACAAAAAGGACTATCAGGGAATTGGCCTATTAAACTTTAATCAGAATGAGGTTGATCATTGGAAGGAGCTCTTGCCAGATTGCGAGCATGTTGTTCTACACCTCAACCATGTGTCAAACAACATAACATGGGAATCCTTGTACCCTGAATGGATAGATGAAGTAGAAGAGTTTGAAGTTCCTACTTGTCCCTCTCTACCAAAGCTTCAAATTCCTGGAAAACCACGGCTTGATCTGGTCGCTGTCAAGCTTCCCTGCAACAAGTCAGGCAGCTGGTCAAGAGATGTGGCTCGTTTTCACTTGCAAATTGAAGTAGCAAGGCTTGCTGCCTCATCCAAAGGATATCACCCTGTGCGTGTGCTTTTGGTGACTGACTGTTTCCCCATCCCAAATTTATTCACTTGCAAGCAGCTTGTTAGACGTGAAGGGAATGCATGGCTTTATGAATCAAACTTGAATACGTTGAGAGATAAGCTACAGCTCCCTGTAGGGTCATGTGAACTTTCAGTTCCTCTCAAGGCTAAAGGTCAGATTTAAACTAGCGTCTAGTAGTGCTATTTATTTACTTTTTTTATTTTCTTTCTAAATTTGAATTATGTTATAAGTCGTTTTTGTTAATTGAAGTGCTGATCTAACTTTCTTCCATTACTCTTTCTTTCTGTTTTTTTCTATTAATTTTTTGAAACTCAGTGTTTTGGAGTCCTTTGAAATGTGGAACTGAGTTCATTTATAAATGAATTCTACATTTTTGTATGTTTGGAATAGCCGACCACTGTGGAATTTAATCGGAACTTGTTGCAAAAAACTTTGAGTTGTTTATGTGGAGTTTATTTTGATGTGTATGTATTGACCCGCACCAAGGGGACAAGATTGCGCAATGAAAAAGACGAGTTCTAAATGTAGTGGTCCCCACATTAAATGGATTTAATAATTTTGAAACTTTTGTTTGAAACGGGGTAGTATATTTGTGAATGAATTTGAATTGGAACATAGTATGTATTAATGTGGTTCCAGACATAGGTAGATACATCATGATAGGGGGATTAGGTGTTTTTGAGTTCAGTTAAACTTTTTCTTTTTTGGTCAAGTAGTCCATCCAGGTGTCCATGCATGCTCACAACAATGGTAAATGTGAAATATATGGCATTTCATTTGTGCGATGCAAATGCCTGATGTCCTTCAATGCTAATGAGGGTGTTGGCTCACTACCGTCAATGTGATTAGCATCCCCCAGTGATTCATGAAGTTCACAATTGTCACGCAACTGAAAGTCCTAGACATAAGAATGTAATAAAATTGAGTTGAGATGCATCGTGTCCGTCATGTGGTAAGGAGATGTGCTACTTCAATGATAAATATTAAAGTTGACCACCTGACCATCCTGAACATCAGTTGGTGAAGAAATTGGTGAAGGTCCTTATATTTTTTAAATGCAGACTCCACTAAGTAATTCATATGTGGTAGGTCCAGTGCCTTTGTTTGCATCCTGCAAGAAAGCAAATATAAGTCATGGTTATTTTGGAAATTTTACTGATGTAATAATTGCAGCATAGGTGATAAATGATGACCTAAATACTTGCATGCAGAACATTTTTTCTCGGAAGGAGCCCACCGAGAAGCATATGCAACAATCCTACACTCTGCCCATGTATATGTGTGTGGAGCCATTGCTGCAGCACAGAGCATCCGTATGGCTGGTTCAACACGAGATCTTGTCATACTTGTTGATGAAACAATCAGTGAGTATCATCGAGTAGGATTGGCAGCTGCTGGGTGGAAGATCCACCCAATTGAAAGAATCAGGAACCCTAAAGCTGAACCAGAAGCATACAATGAATGGAACTACAGCAAATTCCGCCTTTGGCAGTTGACTGATTACGACAAGATCATTTTCATTGATGCTGACATGCTTATTCTTAGGAATATTGACTTCCTGTTTGAGATGCCAGAAATATCAGCTACAGGAAATAATGCTACTCTGTTCAACTCAGGTGTGATGGTTGTGGAACCATCAAATTGTACATTCCAGCTGCTCATGGATCATGTCAATGAAATTGTATCTTACAACGGCGGGGATCAGGGATATCTCAATGAGATATTTACATGGTGGCACAGGATCCCAAAGCATATGAACTTCTTGAAACATTTCTGGGAAGGTGATGAACCAGAGATAAAGCAGATGAAAACTCGCCTCTTCAAAGCTGACCCTCCAATCCTCTATGTCCTCCATTACCTGGGTAATAAACCATGGCTTTGCTTCCGTGATTATGACTGCAATTGGAATGTGGACTTTTTGCAAGAGTTTGCCAGTGATGTTGCACATAAAAGGTGGTGGAAAGTGCATGATGCTATGCCAGAGAACTTGCAAAAGTTCTGTTTGCTTCGGTCCAAGCAGAAGGCAGCACTAGAATGGGATCGGAGGCAAGCTGAGAAAGCAAATTACACTGATGGTCACTGGAAAATTAAGATAAAAGACAAGCGTTTGAAGACATGCTTTGAGGATTTCTGCTTCTGGGAGAGCATGTTATGGCACTGGGGTGAAAAGAATTGGACAGATAATGCTACTGTTACTCCATCACCACCTGCGCTTACTACCTCATCGGTATCTTCTTCGTGACTTGTTTTCTTCTTTTACTTGCATACTTCATTCCGAGGACACAAGTCAACACGTAGTCCATGCCTACAAATGTGAGAAAGAAAAGTGTATCTCCTTAAACTTCACTTAGTATCTAGCTCAACGTCCTTGTAATTCATTTTATACTCATTTTTTCGTAATACATCTTATACCCATTTCCCCATCAAGGTGGGATAGATTTGTGCACTTCCAATGCTTTTTGAGGCTGTATGAAGTGATATCGTAATTTCTAGTCATCTTTAAAGTGGCCTTGGCCTTTCTTATGTTGGCTTGTTCTAAGTTTCCAGATTGATTTGGTTTCTTTTTACCAGTTCTTATTACTGTTCCGGGATTTCGATACCAGTTTTGCCAACCATTGTCATGGTCTGCTAAATTTACAGAAATTTATGCACTGTCGTTGTCTTGATCTGGTGGACTAGGAAATTGTCTTGACCTGTGAAATTATGTAGTGGTAACTGATGAATTAATCTATAATAGGATATTCTTTAAGTAATTTATAGATTCTTTTTGGGTTATGTTCACAACTATATTTTTTGGCCACCCCAAACTTTAATCTGAGAATTTCTCCATATAATGAGTGTCCTCTAACCTACCCAAAGTTTCTCTGTTTGAAGGGAGTTGTGGAAGATAGAAAAGTTTGCCATTATTATTCTTCAAATCATAGAAAAGTAAGCACATTTCTTAACTTTCTTGACCACAATCATCTACCACCAACTACACTGCGCAATAAAAGAGTAAACTAATACCACCCCAATGCTTGACAATGATTTTTTTTTGTGTGGTCAAATAAACAGACAATGCTTGGTGGTTTGGTTTTGTTTTTTGTTTTTTAAAATCAAGGTTGTTTGGTTTTGGTTAAGATGTCATTAATTAACATAAACCCTTCACCAAATACATCTTATTAACATAAATGAGCGAAAATAGTGAGGTTAAAGTGATAACCACTGTTTGTTATTAACTATAATTACTATAATAGAGTGCCAAGTGTCTATCACACCATTGTCACCTCTGTTTTCCTTTAATTCCTTCGAAAACCCCACTTTAACCAGCTATTATTTAGGCAATAGCTATTATTTAGGCAATGTGATTCAACCACAAATTGATGTGTCTTTTTATTTTTTATTTTTTTATAATAAAATATTCTCAGAATTGCATACTTATTGTGCATGTTGTTCAGCATAGAAAAATTATTGATGAGGGAATATATATATTTTATTTTTATAGAAAATTTGGGATAAGTTTGAAATTTAGAATATAAGTTGGGTTTAATCCTCGCATTTGTTGTCATTGATATAAAGTTCTCTGACTTTTGTAACAAATAGGATTACATTCGTTTTTTGTTTTTTCTAATGTAGATATATTATTTTTGTTTTTATAAAATTATATAGTTCTTCTTATTATACCACTAAAGTATAAACTGTGTAGAAATTGATTTATAGGACAATAATTACAAGGTTTTATTATGATTTTAATATAGGGATATACATAGGTTAGTAAATCCCATAAATTTAGGACAATTTATTATTTTGGAGATACAATAAAATAACTATTTTTTATTTTTGCTATATTATATACTCTTGTAGGTATATTATCCTATGGTGTAGGTATATTGTCCTATTGCCTATTGATATATATGTGTGTGTGTGTTTTTATTTTTTATTTTTAATATTTTCGAAAATGTGTAATAGTATTTTATGTACCTTTTTTAAAAAAATTTATTTTATAGGTAAGATACAATTTTATTTGTCTATTTTTGTATCTGACTTATAGGTAGTCTTCTAATTTATGTTACTAACTTATTGGTAACACAATTTATCACTAAGGTTTTTTAATTGCTAATAATAACACTATTTACCTATGTCATGTACATAATTTCATGTGAGTGCTTGACTAATTGATTGGTATAATATGTGAGTCTTTACTTTTCATTGATTAAATTGTATTTTATTAATATATTAGGTAAATATTATGAAGGAAATAATGCATTAAATTTAGACTTTTAATGTGTTTCCCCTATTTACCTCAAAGTGTAAAATCAACACAACAGAAAATGTAATAAATGTCAAACGATCTACATCTAAAATTAAAAACTAAATCCAATAGCAATTAATCGTTTTGGACCTAAATTTAAGAAGGTGTTTTTTTTTTTTAACGATTGTCATTTGTGGTCAATGAGATTACTCTAATTTACTGTTTCGGAACTGGTAAATGTATTTTCATTTCGTTGTCAGTGGCAACTTTGGTTGAAGTGGGGTTGTTTTCGCTGGAGTTGGAAAGGGTCACAAAAAGACTTAAAATTTTGACTGAGGTAGAAAAATTAAAGGAATTCATTTAAGAATTTTTTATTTTGAGAATTAAGAGATACCAAAAAAGGTCGCATATCAGTTTTATGGGAGAAAAAAAAGCTAATTAGGAGAGAAGCATTATCCGATAACAACGGAATGTAAAACTAGAAAATGATGGTGACAGAAAACATGATTATGAAAAACAAAAAGTTTTTTGATAGTGACAAAACATCCTAACTTAAGTGGCTTCGAAAGTACTGTTAAAAATGCTTGAAGGCAGGTGAAACAACGACAATGACAAAGCCTTCATTTTAGTCAAACAGAGGAATGGCGAGGCTGCGTGAAAGATCAAATGTTTTTTTTGAATTTTGCTGCAGAAACTGGTTTGCTTTGTATTTGTGCCTACTCTTCATCATTCATCACGATTGCGTAAAAGGTCTTCAAACATGCAGAAAAAAACTTCGCGTAAAAACTTGGACTGGAGCTGAATAAAGACCCGAAAAGGTACAACCAAAAGACAGAATAAGACCCAGAAGGTAAGCAGGCCTCATTCTTGAATTGACCAACCGCCTTCGGCTTCTCAAATGTGCTGTCTGCAAGTGTTGTTTTCGTTTTTCTATTTTCAAATTCACAGTTTTTTTTCTTTATTTATATCAGATCAGGATATCAGAATCAGATGGTGCCTGCCCACATGCATCAAACCGAATGAGCAAAGATGAGAGGGCCATCCCCAAGTCCAGTTGAACCCAGACACCGCCTATCTGGTTCAGCCAAGTCAGTTTCTCTCTTTAAATTTTTAGTTTTTGTTATTTTTCTTTCTGGTTTAGTGTAATTTGACTTCATTTTGCTTGGATATCAGAATAATAAGCATGTAAGAAAATTCTTCCTATGCATCTCTGCTTCCGTTGGTTCAAAATTTAAGTGCTCATTTACCAGTTTGATTAGATGGGTTCCTTCTAAATTATATATATGTATATGTATACAGGTCAAGACTAGACCTTTTAAATTGTGGCAAAATTTACTATGTTGGCATTAAATTGGGCCCATGAACATGGATGAATAGTGGGTCTCGAAAAGTTTGTATTGTAAATTTGAACGTGTTTTGATTAAGTGAAGAGTCTTGCCAATAATTAGACTACAATTTGCACTGTGTGAAATATTTTGGAGAGGATCTGCCATTCCATGTATTTAGCTACTGTGTGATGGTCATGGTGCATGAGATTTCAATATCGAATTCTTGGGATATTGCTAAACTAGTTTGCAAATGATATTTATAACTTTTCTTTGTAATCTGCCTAATGGGATTTAGGACACTTCAAATTTGTGCTGTTTGCTCATAGACATATCAATGTGCAATGCATTTACAATGACCCAGTTGATTGCGTAACATTTGTTTGTCTTTCTGAGATTGTTTCCCATGGCATTCACTTATTTACTACTTTATTTAGTTTTTCCCATTCCATTTTGTTGCTCTTTGTACTTTCTTTCTCTTGCCATTCAGACATGTGTTGATGTTGTTATGAATCCCTTTTTGTTTCAGTGAAGATGCTAACAAAAGAAGGTCCCAGAGAAATAAAGTTCTTAAAGATATTGAAAAGGCTCTCCACGTTCATGCTACAGATAGAATCTTGAATTGCAAGCCTACCTTGAAGCTTGTGCTGATCATTCTTGTATTTGGGACTTTTGTGACGCTCTTCCTCTCTTCTGCTGTTTATAATACAGATCATCTATCCACTTCTGTATCTCAGTATGTCCTATGAGCTGATCATCTTGATTTCTCTTCTCATTTCGTGGTATTAGGTTACGGTTAGATAGTTTCTTGCTTCAACCTTTAATTTCTTTTCTGATGTTGAGTACTTCAAAAATTTCTCCTCCTGGGAAACCATATTGTCAGCACTGCACTCTCTTTGCTCTTTGTCTGGACTGGAAAAGTCATCTTAGTAGCTAACAGGAAAAAGAGCATTGTTCTTTTCTTTTGTTTTCCTTTGCTCTTTCTCGATCTCTCTTCCATGGCAACATTTGTAACACAAGTTTATATCCTGCAGGCTAACTTATCAACACATATGGACGAAAAAGAGTGCTGCTGCAGATTTACGTTACGTATCATCTTTAAACATTAACTGGAATGAAATTTCTGGTTTTATTGAAAACCTGACTGACGGTAAAGATAATCTGGGAATTGGGCTATTAAACTTTGACCACAATGAGATTGACCATTGGAAGGAGCTCTTGCCAGATTGTGAACATGTTGTTCTAAAACTCAACTATGCGGCAAATAACATAACATGGGAATCCCTGTATCCTGAATGGATAGATGAAGAACAAGAGTCCGAAGTCCCTACTTGTCCCTCTCTACCAAAGCTTCAAATTCCTGGAAAACCGCGTCTTGATCTGGTTGCTGTCAAGCTTCCCTGCAACAAGTCAGGCAGCTGGTCAAGAGATGTGGCTCGGTTGCACTTGCAGCTTGAAGCAGCAAGGCTGGCTGCCTCTTCCAAAGGATATCACCCTGTGCGTGTGCTTTTGGTGACTGACTGTTTCCCAATCCCAAATTTATTCACTTGCAAGGATCTTGTTAGACGTGAAGGGAATATATGGCTCTATGAACCAAACCCGAATACGTTGAGAGATAAGTTACAGCTCCCTGTAGGGTCATGTGAACTTGCAGTTCCTCTCAAGGCTAAAGGTCAGATTCAAACTAGTATCTTGTGTTGGTTTATCAAATATTTCTTTTCAACATTTGAACTTTCTTTTGAGTAATTTGCTTTGTGCAATGAAAGCTGCTGATCTACCTCTTTACCATTAATCTTTCTTTCTGTTTTCACTTTTATTTTTTCAAACATCGGTGTTTTGGAAATTTTCAAAATGTGGAAATGAGTTCATTGTGAATGAATTCCACATTTTGAATGCATCCCACAAGTAAGAAAATATAAAGCATGGTTACTTTCAAATTTTACTGAGCTTGAACTGCATTACACCTTATAATACAGAACATGTTAACTCCCAAAGAGCCCACAGAGAAGCATATGCGACAATCCTACACTCTGCCCATGTATACGTTTGTGGAGCCATTGCTGCAGCTCAGAGCATCCGAATGGCTGGTTCAACACGAGATCTTGTCATACTGGTAGATGAAACAATCACCGAGTATCATCGAGGGGGATTGGAGGCTGCTGGGTGGAAGATCCACACAATCCAAAGAATCAGGAACCCTAAAGCTGAACCAGAAGCGTACAATGAATGGAACTACAGCAAATTCCGTCTTTGGCAGTTGACGGATTATGACAAGATCATTTTCATTGATGCAGACATGCTGATACTTCGAAATATTGATTTCCTGTTTCAGATGCCCGAAATATCTGCCACAGGAAATGATGCTAGTTTGTTCAACTCAGGTGTGATGGTTGTGGAACCATCAAATTGTACATTCCAGCTGCTCATGGATCATGTCAATGAAATTGTATCTTACAACGGCGGGGATCAGGGATATCTCAATGAGATATTTACATGGTGGCACAGGATCCCAAAGCATATGAACTTCTTGAAACATTTCTGGGAAGGTGATGAGCCGGAGATAAAGCAGATGAAAACTCGCCTATTCGAAGCTGACCCTCCAATCCTCTATGTCCTCCATTATCTGGGCAATAAACCATGGCTATGCTTCCGTGACTATGACTGCAACTGGAATGTGGATTTTATGCAGGAGTTTGCTAGTGACGTTGCACATAAAAGGTGGTGGAAAGTGCATGATGCTATGCCCCAGAACTTGCAAAACTTCTGCTTGCTCCGGACAGAGCAGAAGGCAGGCCTAGAGTGGGATCGGAGGCAAGCCGAGAAAGCAAATTACACTGACGGCCACTGGAAAATTAAGATAAAAGACGATCGTTTGAAGACATGCTCTGAGGAATTCTGCTCCTGGAAGAACATGTTACGGCACTGGGGCGAAAAGAATTGGACAGATAATGCTATTATTACTCCATCGCTACCTGCACTTACTACTACTGCATCGGTCTCTTTGTTATGACTTGTTTTCTTCTTTCATACTTGCATACTTCCGTTCTGAAGACACAAGTAGTGTATCTGCTTTAAATTCAGTTAGTCTAGGTCAACAATTTTTTTGTAAAATTTTGTGCGCATATTCCCCAATACGTCTTACACAAATGTTTCCATTAATGTGCCATAGATTCTTGTACTTTCAATGCTTTTTGAGGCTGCATGCCATGATATCATGATTTCTTTGTTTGTTGCTGCTCTGAAACATGCACAAACCATGGAGACCGGTCGGACACCTACTAAGGTCTTGTTTTCTTGCTTCCAACACTTCATGCTAAATGGCGAGCCAATCACAACAATCTCCACTTTGGCAAGCCATCAACCAAACATGACAATTGCACCTTTAGGTTCTCTTAATGCTCTTGAAGACCATCCTCACAATCTTCAAGAAACCTTCACCTTGACAAAAGACCATTTGCCTCAATGCACCTCAAGTGCGGAGGTTGTCCTCCCAATCTCTAGCATGCGAAAAGTTCTAGTAAGCTCAAAAAATGTTTGAAACCGCTACCTTGTAGATCCTTTCTTGCACATGAAGGCAACCCTACTTCTTTAACCTTGTAAATTTTGTTGCTATATCACTTGTAAATTGTGTTGTTATATCACTTGTAAATATGCTTGCCTTTTACTAATACTATTAAGGTTGTGGTTCTTGTAAACTAATGAGAGGTTACTCTACAGAAAACTTGTATCCTCGGGATTGGTGTAATGTAAATGTTCATTTTACATGATCTAGTTGTCATGATAATTTTTGGAACATTATTGGTAATCTATATCTTACATAAGATTCTGTAAGTAAAAGATTGCTTCCCCTTCCAGGTGGTAGATGATCCTTTCATAAGGATGTGGAGATCCGGTGATCACCAAGATAACTTCCATGATCATCTGGTTAGTGGAATCAATTTATGGGGTTTACATTTGAATTCTGGATAAGGTTGAGGTTAACTGCTGAGCTCTTAGGCTACTCGCTGTTTTTTTTTCCTCATCTAGACCCGATGGGACCTTAGCTTGTTATTTTAGACCTTCTATATAGTGAAGTCCTTTTATGTCTCACCTAAATATTTACGTGTCTTGCCCATGGTGAAGGAACTAGCTACTAGCTGGTATTTTTACAAAGAATGAAAGTGCTACAGAATCGGTGGCAACTGTTTCATTTGGCTAAAACCTGAGTTTTCACTGAAAAGTTGGTTTTCAAAATCTATTAAGAAGTTAGCTTTCATCAAAATCCTGCATGATGATTGGACCCCAACTATAGTTTTGTATTTATACTATTACTTGCGGTTTCAGAATCTCTTTTTCATGTAAACTAATGTGAGTTTACTCTACAACAAACTTGTAACCTCGAGCTTGAGGTAATGTAAATTTTCATTGTGAAAAGATTTTGTTTTATTTTCCGTTGCCAATAAAACTCTGATCCAACCCGTTTTAACTATTTAATGGAGTTTGTTACACTTTTATCATAGAGTTATATAGATACTCTTTCCCAGAATATCGTCTCCCGGGAAGCTGCTAACTCCGGAGTTCTCATAAGGTTCCATGGACCAAATGTTTGAGCAAGTCGACGGTTTATCCACTGGACCAAATGTTTACAGATCATGACGGTGGTGGAGCTGATAGCTTTTGACCCGAATGATGAGGATAGCTTGTATCTGAATGTCGACGGAGATATAGTGGTGTGCAACATTATTACAAGAAGTTGGTCCAAAGAAGCTTCATTTGAGAGTGATATTAATGTTAATAGTTACTTCTACCACAGCATGCTCAAAATCAACCAGCCCATGGTGGAGGAACTAGCAGCTAGCCTAGTATGTATCATGTATGCTCAACAGCGCTGTTGTATTTTCTGGGTGACTTAAATGTTTCTTCTTTATTTATTCATTTTGGTCGAATGTTTCTATTTATTATATATGGAGGAGCACTGTGAGTTTAAATTATTCTGTGTTGTATATGCAGCATTTAATAAAGCAGAAATTTTCAGAATATACCTTGAGAGGCTTCAGCAAGTCGAAGTTTTATTAAGTGGAATTGGACTTGCAGTAGTTTTGGATTTTATTTTTGCTATTGCAATTGGTTTTTTGTTTCCACTTTGCTAATTATTTTTTTTCAGATTGCAGGTGCAGTTGGCGTTTCCTTGCTCTAGTTAATTACATTAAGGCTTGGAGCTATGCAGCATGATTAAAGTGATGTTTATCATAGCTGGTTTTGGCCCTCTGCTGGTAACTGCACTCTGTTTTAATATTGGCTTTCTAGTTTGAGATGTTATGCAGAAGTTCAATTTGTGTATTTTGTTCCCTATTATTTTTTTTAAAGTATAGCCGTGCGGCTATACTCTATTTTTATTTTTTAAAAGAATTAGTATCGCCGCGCGGCTATACTTGGTTTTTTCAATTTTTTTAAAGAAATAGTACAGCCGAGCGGCTATACACTGGGTTTTAATTTTTTTTGAAGAATTAGTATGGCCGCGGGGCTATACTTGGGTTGTCCAATTGTTTAATTAAATAGTATAGCCGCGCAGCTATACTCACTTTTTCCAATTTTTTTTTATATAGAATAAATATAGTCGCGTGGCGTTACTTGGCTCTTTTTTTAAAATAAAAAAAATAGTATAACCGAACAGCTATACGCTTTACATTTGTATACTAGGATCCTCTTTTTTTATTATTTGTTTTTCCCGCTTTTTGTTTATCAATAATATCAGGCCTTCAATTGAGAGATAGATGTGTTTCATAGACACATCAAAACCATTACGAAAATGTTGCAGATTAGATAACAAACACAGAACCAAGTCAACTGCTAAACCTCCATTTCTCTGGAGCCAAGACGAAGCCAGAGAAAGCATTGATTATTTGAATACTATGAAAACTCCCAAAAATCCCCAATTCTGCGAATTGATTTCCACCTATAACCCTAAATTCAGTTTTACCCAAATTGAAACAATATGCCGCACGTTTAAAGCCCCTTTCCCTATTCACTTTTATTTCAATTTTATGTTATTTTATACTGTTGTGTAATTGATTTTTAAGGGCTTCATACATGTAAGCATATAAATAGGGCACAAAATATAGAAAAATCATACAATACTCAAACCTTATGAAAAAAGCCTTAGAAATTAAGAAAAATTAATAGATTGGTTTTGATTTTGATTCTTCACAATAACAGTTTAAATGGGATCTATTTTATTTTTCATTTCGATTCGTGACAGTTTGTAAATAATTTAATTGAAATCACTTCAATTCCTCTCCGAATTGTGCTTATCAAACCAGACAATAAATGACAATAAATATCATTGGTAACAAAACGTTTAACATGTTTTGGGAATAAAAATATTTAAAAGGGTTAAATACATTTTTGGTCATTAGGTTTTACATTAAATTTCAATTTGGTTACTGAGAAATAAATTTAGCCAAATTGGTCATTGTATTATCAAAATTTTACAATTTTAGACTTGAATTTAGTTTCTATCAAGTTGTTAGGTTAATTAACTTTTTAGTCACTGAATTTTACATTAAATTTCATATTGACCTCTAAAACAAAATTTAGCCAAAAGCCATGCAAATACGAAACTTTATTTTGAACTTTTTTTTTTGGGTCAAGTCTATGTATTGGCATAGTT
The DNA here is from genome assembly GCF_902201215.1 of Prunus dulcis. Classification (NCBI taxonomy): domain Eukaryota; kingdom Viridiplantae; phylum Streptophyta; class Magnoliopsida; order Rosales; family Rosaceae; genus Prunus; species Prunus dulcis. The sequence goes on along the minus strand of NC_047657.1, from coordinate 1,505,022 downwards.
ATGGAATTAAATTTTTGTGAATGTGGGAGTATGATACTGGTTGGGATTATGATTTGAGCTTTTTTGAAAAGATCGATTTTCATTTTTGTGAGATTATTATATATGAACATATTTTGTCATGATATGATTCCCTTTTTTGCTTTAAGTCCATAAATTTTTAGCCTACAAGCAGCGTGTGCAAGAGCATAGCATTTGCATAGATTTTGGCCACTTTTTTTTTTTTTTTTTTTAATAACTCAGTGATCAAATTGAAAAGAGAGACAGAGGGGGAGAGAAAAAAGAGGGGATGAGCGGCATCAACGCTAGGGTGGGGTGGAGATGGGTGGCGTGTTCATGAGAGGGTAGGGTGGCGGTGGGGAGATGGTGGGTGCTAGGGTCTGGGGAAGAAGATGCGGATGAATTTTTTTAATTTTAATTTTTTTTCTTCATATTTCTTATCGTTTTTAAACAACTATTTAATACTATTATTTAAATAGGACAAAAAAAATATCGATAAACCATACAATACTCACACTTTAGGAAAAAAAAAATCTTAGAAATTATTAAAAATTAATAGATTGGTTTTAATTTTGTTTCTTCACCTTAAGGTCTCGTTTGGTTCATGGAACGGATTTGAGGGTAAATTACTTCCCATATCATTTTCCAAGGGATGAGAAATGGATATTCATTTCCCATGTTTGGTAATCCTAGGAAAGTAACCAAGAAATACCACTTTATTTCCTTTCACATGTTTGGTTTGTGCAGAAATGTAAAACAAAGTTTGTTTAATTTTCCAATTATACACATATGAAATTAAATAAAAAAAGAATGCATTTAATGCTATATTGTAATTCTAAATTTTTAATGGTGACAATATAGTCATGAAAAATGTGTATTTAATGTTGGCTCATTTTTCCAAACTTTCCCATGAGGAGGAAAACAAAACCCAAGAGGAGATGAGGGCTTCACTTTCCCCCCTCTTTCTCATGTACTAGGCAACGATTTCCCATGCCTAAACTTACCAAACATGATAAAGCAATTGATTTCCGATCCCAAGCCTTCTTTCCCATAAACCAAACGGGACATAACAATTTTAATGGGAATCAATTTTAGTTTTCATTTCGATCCCTAATAGTTAGTAAACAACTTAATTGAAATGACTTCAATTCCTTGTTACTCTGGAGATAAAATGGTCACTAAAAATGTGCAATTAATGTTGCCTTAGTATCCCATGGGAAGGGAAAATGAAACCCAAGGAGGTGGAGGGTTTCATTTTCCCCTTTATTTTCTCATGTGTTAGGCAACCATTTTCCATGTGTAAACTTACCAAACATAAAAATCATTTGATTTCCCATTCCCAAACTCCATTTTCCAATGAACCAAATGCCCTAAAATTAGGGGGGCAAGGGAGTGCAAGGAGCATCTGCTCTCCATCCTGAGACTTATGTGTTCTCGGAGTGCGGAAAAAACAGTTCCATGAAATTCCATGCATCTTTGGCTCGCGGCCAACATAATACAAGTACATAAATATTCAAGAATTAAATGTTGGAGATTGATTAGAAGAGAGAGAGAGAGAGAGAGAGAGAGAGAGAGAGAGGTGGAATAAATAGAAACTAAGCGACGCAACTTCATAAGATGTGCTAGAGTTTCAAGATGTTCTTATTCATGTTAATTTCATTTCAAGTATCAATTGACACACTTTATGTGTTATTTATTTTAGCTTACACACACAAATTAGCTTTTCGCTTATAAGAGGTAAGTTTTCACATGTAGCAGAAATAAGCATGTCCCCATAGGCCTCTGTGCATTTGTTGGTGCAGTCAGGTTGAGAACACTCACTAGAGTCAAGAATTTCAACACTTAGTGTTGGTTCTGGTGCACCCATCAAGGCCACCACAACAATCAGTAGAGCCAAGAATTTCAACCATCCACCTTCCATTTTGAAGACCCAAATGCTTTTGATATGTGTTATAAGACAAATATGTGATTGTGGGGTGATTGTGAAGCATGAATTTATAAGAGAAAATTGTTTTAATCCTCACCTTTTTTTTTCCTTCTCTTTTCCTTATTTTCTCTCCTTTTCTTATGGGATTTATTACATTTGACAAATAATAGCAGTTTTAATTATATTACTTTTGTTAAAAAATCTGATGGGATTTATTACCAGTTTTAATCCAATAAGATTTATTACATTTGACAAATAATAGCAGTTTTAATTATATTCCTTTTGTTAAAAAATCTTATGGGATTTTTATTTAAATGAGATTTCGAAATTAAGAAAAGGAAAGAAAATAAGGAAAAGAGAAGGCAAAAAAAAAAAAGGTGAGGATTAACACAACTTTCTCTTATAAATACAATTTTCACAATCACATATTTGTCTCATAACACATATCAAAAGCATTTGGGTTTTCAAAATGGAAGGTGGAGGGTTGAAATGCTTGGCTCTAATGATTGCTGTGGTGGTCTTGATGGGTGCACCAGACCCAGCGCTGGGTGTTGAAGTTGTGATCGAGTGTTCTCAACCTGACTGCACCAACAAATGCACAGAGGCCTACGGGAACAAGCTTATTTCTGCTACGTGTGAAGACGTACCTTTTGTGACGGGAAAGAAAATTTGTGTATGTAAACATCAATAAATAACACATAAAGTGTGTCAACTGATACTTTACAACGAAATTAACATGAAATAAGAACATCTTGAAACCCTAGCACATCTTATGAAGTTGCGCGCTTAGTTTCTCTTTATTCCGCATTTCTCGCCCTCTCTTTTATCCACCTTGCTCTCTCTCTCTCTCTCTCTCTCTCTCTCTCTCTCTCTCTCTCTCTCTCTCTCTCTCTCTCTCTGTGTTGTAATCAATCTCCAACATATTATTGAATATTTATGTACTTGTATTATGTTGATCGCGAGCTAAAGATGCATGGAATTTCAGAGAGTGTTTGTTCCCCTCTTCGAGAACACACGAGTCTCGTGATGGAGAGGAAACTTCATGCACTCCTAACGGGGGTGTTAGGTTTATGGGAAATGGATTTTGGGAATGGGAAATCAAATGATTTCATTGTTTGGTAAGTTCAGGTATGAGAAATAGTTGTCTAACATATGAGAAAATATGGGGAAAAATAAAACCCTCCACCCCCGTTGGGTTACATTTTTCCTTCCCAGGGGAAACTAAGGCAACATTAATTGCATATTTTTTATGACTATTTTGTCCCATTAATAATTTAGGATTACAATATAGCATCAAATGCATTATTATTTTTTAATTGGGTTAAATACTTTTTTGGCCACTTGGTTTTACATGAAATTTCAATTTGGTCACTGAAAAAAAATGTAGCCAAATTGGTCATTGTATTTGTATTAACCAAAGTTTACAATTTATAGACTTGATGTTAAGTAGTTTTTGGGTTAAATACCGTTTTGGTCACTAGGTTTTACACAAATTTCAATTTGATCATTGAGAATTTTTTTTGGGGCCAAAATCCATGCAAATAGGCTCTTGCACACGCTACTCGTAGGCTAAAACTTTATGATTGGTGTAGCATCAATTAAGGCTAAAAAAAGGAAACACATCTTGGCAAAATATGTTTATATATAATAATTTCACTAAAATGCAAATCTATCTTTTCAAAAAAGCTCAAATCATAATCCCAATCAATATCGTACTCCCAAATTCACAAAAATTTAAATCCATAACTATGTCAAAACATAGATTGGACCAAAAAAAAAGGTTCAAAATAAAATTTTTTTTGGGTTAACTTATTTAGTTTTAATGTATGTTTATGTTATGTTAGTTTTTCAAACATTTCTATCAAAAATAAAAAATAAAAAATTGGACAAAAGTTAAAAAAATACAACATTTATTTAGTAGCCTTCTATCACTTTCTCATATACTTTTGTCATAAAATTATGATGGTAGATGAATTTGATTTTGATTCATTATGACCTTCCATCACCTTCTCATTTACTCAGAATATTATGATAGTAGATAAAGTTAGTTCATATTCATTATAAAAATCTATCCATATCCCATACGATAAGATAACATCTCTCAACAAACGTTTGATCAAATAGAGTCGTTGGACTCAAAATAAGCTTTCACCTTGCACCACCAACGGCTATATGGCCTTGATTTCTTAAATAAATAAAAAGTAAAAAAAGTGATTTTGCATGGCACTAGTTGTTGGTTTGTATTAAAAACATAAAAAAAAAAAAAAATAAAAAAAAAAACAAGTTAAATAATGTAATGATGTAGCTGACTTTTGGGCCAACTTTTGACAGTAATTGTGGCCTATTCGGGCTCTAAGGCTCTAGTAGGGTCTTTATATCTGGGGCAAACTAAAGTGGGCTCTAGGATTTGGAGACTCAAATGCATCCCATTGGTGTTGCCTCTTTTGCATTGGGCTCTATATCCCATGGTGGTTGAGCCTCCATTGTAGCCTTTTGGTTGGGGGAAAACCCTCAAGAAGTATTTAATCCAACAACTTAACGGAAACTAATTGCAAATTTAAAAATTATAAATTTTTGATAATACAATGATTAATTTGACTAAATTTATTTATCAAGTTGAAATTTCTTATAAAATTCATAACCCTATTTAAAAAAGCCTAACAAATATCATTAGCACCCAACACAACTTGGATCCACACAAAATCATAATTTGTGGCCCAATATAGATAATAGAGTTTTTCTTGGTACCTTTTTTTTGAATTTTTTGTTATGTTTTTATTTTGGGGCAATCGGACACATTTTCACTGCTGCCGAAGCTCGAGCGGTCCAGCTTCCCAAACGCACTCGCTCAATTCCTCAACTTTGTATTCGCTTTCTCGTTGTCGAAGGGCCAATTCAATTAAATTCCGAGAAGAAACAAAACTAGATGGACTTAACAACAACATGGAATTTGAGAGCCTCTGCAGTTTCATTGTCACCAATCATCACTAGGAGAAGTAGAACCCACTTGCAGCGCCCTTCTCTCTCCCCTCCTCCTAAGCTCTCTTGCCAATTCTGGGCTTACCCATTTCCCTTTATTCCAAACAAGTTCCCTGCACTTCACGCCCGCAATCGAAACTCAGAGGCTGAGCCACTTCTCAAACCAACCATTATCGAAGAAGTTTCAGAGGACGACGACGACGACGACGACGTTATCTTGGATGATTTCGAAGAAGATGGTATTTATGGAAAATTTTCCTATTTTTCCTTTTCTTTTCTTTTTCTGATAAGATATCTATGGTTTAGAACTTTCCTTTGGATGTTCTGGGTTCTTGAATTTGTCTTTGTACATGTCTTTGCCATTAAGTTTCTCATGTCATTATAGATCTTTGTCATATTTTTTCGAGTTCTTATATTGTTTTATACCAGAAAAGCTAGTTAGTATAATGGTGACCTGTTGATTATGCTTTAATGGGTAGTTCTAGCATCTGAGTAATGAGAAAGGTTTTCATTTTCTTATCCTATTTTATTACTGCAAAGTATGGTCAGAAATGTTTCATGTTCGAGTGAATTCTTAATCATACAGAGGTATCAATGGATGATGAGGGTGATGATTACTACGAAGAAGAGTCTGCTGAACTCTATGTGAGTAGTGTGTCTGAGGTATTAGCGCCGCTTGGTAATCTTAGAGATTTATCCTAACAATCTTTTGCTTCATTTCGAAGGCTGGAGATGGAGGCGGAGGTGGTGGAATTTCTCTTGCTGGAGTATGGTGGGATAACAAAGCATTAGAAATAGCTGAAGAAGTTATTCTGTCCTTTGATGGTGACCTGAAAATATACGCGTTTAAAACGTTGCCAAATTTCACCATCCAAGTGCGCATTGAGAAACTTTCGAATAGGTAATCATCAAACCCAAAATTAAATGTGACCAATACTTTTGAAGACCTTGCTAATTTACAATTTTATAACATTAGTATGTGATGCAGATTCTATGCTTTCCATGTGTAAGAGCGTATCATGAAACTTTATGTATGCTGATTCTATCAAAATTATAGGTTTGATGGGTTGGAGCTTTTAGGGAAATGGTGTTGCATTGTGCACACAGAGCTCTATGTTTTGTTTGCAAAGATGTCTTCAGATTGCATTTTCCTTCACTAACCTCTTCCTCTATTCTATCTGATAACTCTTTGTGAGCAATCTTTTATGTGAATCCATTTCCAGTCATTTCCAATCTGGATAGTGGAGATGATGAAGAAATGGATCAAAATGTGTCATTTGTTTCTGCATGTGGTTCAATAAATAACATATAGCAATAATTTGGGATCTTATGCATTGTAATTTATCAATGGTAAACAGCTTATTTGTGGGTTTATTTGAAAATAGATAACTTTTGGCCCAAATGTTTCATGTACACATATTTGAAGAGCAGGGCAATTGATCTGAAAAGCCTAAGCTATTAGAAGATGGAATAACAATGCATACCAATCACAACTTAACAGCACACTTAACACTTCGCCAAACTGGACCTTACATGTGCAAATTAGAAGTCGCCAGAACTAAGACTTGTACCACTTTTTAGACAATATGACTCTGTTACTATGTTAGGTTACCACTAATCCCAAAAAGTTTAAGTTATTGAAAGGTACTACCAAAAGGCAACATCAAAACAGGTTTACTTGACAATGAGTGTTCAACTTCCAAGACCCAATTTAATAATCTGGACAACTCTTAATATTTAAGTTTTTTTTAATTTTATTCCGAACTTATTGTTCTCCTGGGTGCACAAGAGCTAGTGCTACCGTATAAAACTTGGAAGCTTTTCATCCATCTAGTAATCAGACCACTAGTCTAATAATAGCTAATGTGGAAGCTTTTCATGCAGCTGTTGTTAACTTTTCTCATGTGTGTTTCTTTCTACGTTTTCTTATTGGTAGAAAAAATAAAATCTGTCTGTTAATAAGTCTTTCTTCACAAATTGTGTAAGCTGTCATATGAATGCCTTTTGAGCTCAAACCACATGGATGTACTACAGATCTGGCTCCCCAAGTATGGAAGACATTGAAGCTTTTTCAAGAACCTATAGAGCACGACTGGATGAAGCAGAGCTTGCTAAATCACTTCCTGAGAATTTATCTCTGGAGGTCTGCTTCTACTCTCTCTCTCTCTCTTCAGTTTCTAATACCCTTTCTCTGTTTTGTATTGTTTGTCTTTTTTCTATTTTATGTGATGGGGAAGACATACCGTCGTAGATTATTAATGCTCCATGAAATATGAAGGGTAGTGGGGTGTGGGTTGCAAATGAGTCTAGCTGTCCCATTGCTGTATGTACTATGGGCAACTGAACGGCAAAGATGGGTCTGAACTTTTTTATGTAGATAGGCATAAAACCTTTAGATAAGGGCAGTGGTCAATTGCTTCAGTTTATAATGCCAACTTGTTTCGGTAGGTTTTTACCACCTTGGCTAAAGCTGTGAAGCTGAAACTTCTAAAATTGGTACTCCCTAATTGTTTGTGTTTTCTACCTTGTGGGTCTAAAGAAATAAGTTTACTCTCAGGTGTCATCTCCAGGTGTTGAAAGGATAGTTCGGGTTCCACATGAGTTGGATCGGTTCAAAGATCGCCCTATGCATGTGAAATATTTCAGTCAGACGGCTGAAACTGGCGTAATTTCAGAAAATGATGGTGTTTTCAGGCTTGTTTCTTTTGATGTGGAAACAAAGTGTTGCATTTGGGGTTTAGCAGACGTGAGGATTAATAGAGAAAAAGCAGGAAAAGGGAGACCACTTAGCAAAAAGCAGCGGCAGTGGCAATTGAACACACCCTTTGATTCGTTACGTTTAGTTCGGTTGTATTCTGATATCTGATCATTCATTCTGTAAATCATTTTTGGCTGAAATGCTATGATATAGTGCAGTACATAAATAAGAATAATGCAGGGGTACAGATCATTTTCTCAACTTGCCATCTTCTGTCCTGCAGTCTATTTTTGACATAGCTCTTTATGTGTAGCACGTTTGTAAATAAATTCTAGAACTTTTTGTTATGTATATTGGTTGGATATTAGGGCTTAAGCGTTTTTCAGCAAGTCTAGTTTTTCAAGCTTTTTTTTAACGGTTGTTTGGATTTTAATTTTAATTTTATATTTTGATTTCGTCTCGTAGCCCTAGTTTTCACCTTATGTTTAAGATTTTAGGGTTGGGGTTTTTAATGTGTGAATGCTTTGTGTGTGCATTTGGGGTTTTCTTTCAGAACTTGGGGCCAGGAGAAATTATCTTTGCATGTAAAGGAAAAAGTACATTTTCTTCTGCTGTTTTGTTTAGGGGATTGCGGATTGTGTAAAACTGTCAGTGTAGCTTTCAGAGCAATTGCAACGATTTTTGATTTGGTTGAAATTTTGCAGGAATAATCCTTGAATGACGACTTAAAAAATGAACTGTTTGGTTTGGATCATGAAATTACATTGTGGAGTAGGGTTAACGGAGTGTTCAGCACCATTAAGTTACTCTATATTTATACACAAGTTATTATTTTCGTGTAAGTTGCTTCCATCAAATATCATCTGAAACAAAATGCAAGCGGGTTGAGGTCACAAATCTTGACACATTTTTAGCACCAAGACTTCAAAACGATTTTACTCGCTATAATAGCACTTGTTTACCCTTCTACCCCGATATGTCTCCCCAAACGATTCGTATCTAAACAAAACGCCGTCGTCAATGCCCTTCTCTCCGATTTTGATCCGCCGTTGTGGCAGGAAATCCCACAACCAGGGGGCAGTACCTTTCTCGAACCCTAAACCCTAAAACCCCAACTCCTCCCAGCCGAAATCCCCTTCTCCTCTCTCTCTCTCTCTCTCTCTCTCTCTCTCTCTCTCTCAAGTTGGCCAGCGATGGAGATGGTGACAATGGAAGAGGTGTGCCAGCGACGGTGATGCAGTAGAAGAAGAGAGAATTGCGAGAGTCGTTGTTGCTTGAATTGAATCTGATGTAGCAGCTCAGTACCAACAAACAGGCAAGTTTATCTCAAACGCTCTCTCTCTCTCTGTCTCTGTCTCTGTGCTGTCTGCTTTCTGCTCTGCACAAATTAGGCAACCATAACCATGAAACCCCACAAACTCCTCAACCCTCAGACCCTAAAACCCTCCAAGCTCAGACCCATTTTCCTCACAAACCACGCTCCCTCCTCCGCACCTTTCTCTTCACTCACTCATCCAGAAAACCCCACAGACCTTCCACCAATAACCCGCCACTCTCTACTCAAAACCATCCAATCTTCTCAGTGGCATTTCATCAAACACCTTTCGCCCAACCTTTCCCCCTCTCTAATCTCCGAGGCCCTCTTTGAACTCCAAAAAAGCCCTCAACTTGTCCTTGAATTCATCTCCAATGTCGACTTTCACCGCCTGGATATCCAAACCCGGTGCCTCGCCATCGCCATTGTGGCCCGCCAGTCTTCCCCACAACCCGCTTTAGAACTCTTGAAGCAAGTCGTTGGTAGTGGCATTGCTACAATCAGAGAGATTTTCAATCCACTGGCGCTCTCGCGGGATCGTCTGAGTGTAAGTAGCAGCATTATTTTTGATTTGTTGCTAAGGGCTTGTTGTGAAATGAAGAATGCCGACGAGGCTGTTGACTGCTTCTACTTGATGGTAGATAAAGGTTTTATGCCTAAGACTGAGACGTGCAATGACATGCTGAGTTTGTTCTTGAAATTGAACCAAACGGAGAGAGTGTGGGTTTTGTATGCTGAGATGTTTAGGTTGAAGATAAATTCGAGTGTTTGTACGTTTAACATAATGATTAATGTGTTGTGTAAAGAAGGGAAGCTGAAGAAGGCAAATGAGTTTGTTGGGTTTATGGAGAGTTCGGGCATTAAGCCTAATGTTGTAACTTACAATACGGTAATTCATGGGTTTTGTTCAAGAGGGAGAGTTGGAAGGGCTCAAATGATCTTTAGTGCTATGAAAGGTAAAGGCGTTGAGCCGGATTCCTACACTTATGGTTCGCTTATTAGCGGGATGTGCAAGGAAAGAAGACTTCAGGAAGCAGTGGGGCTTTTCAATAAAATGCTGGAAATTGGGCTACTTCCAAGTGCTGTGACTTACAACACCTTGATTGATGGTTATTGCAACGAAGGTGATCTGGACAAGGCTTTCAGTTATAGAGATGAGATGGTGAAGAAGGGTATAAGACCGACTGTGTCAACTTACAATTTGTTGATTCATGCATTGTTTATGGAAGGTAGGATGGTTGAAGCTTATGAGATGGTTAAAGAAATGGAAGAGAAGGGAGTGGTTTCTAATGGAATTACATATAACATCCTAATTAACGGCTATTGCAGAAGTGGGAATGCAAAGAAAGCCTTTAGCCTTCTTGATGAAATGTTGAGTAAATCGATAAAGCCTACTAAGGTAACTTATACATCACTTATGTATGTTTTGAGTAAAAACAAAAGAATGAAGGAGGCAGATGACTTGTTTAAGAAGATATTGACGAAGGGTGTTCTGCCGGACCTTGTGATGTTCAATGCCTTGATTGATGGCCACTGTGCTAACGGTAACATGGACCGTGCATTTGCACTTTTGGGGGAGATGGATAAGATGAAGGTTCATCCGGATGAAGTGACTTACAATACCCTAATGCAAGGGCGTTGCAGGCAAGGGAAAGTTGAGGAAGCCCGTCAACTTCTGGACCAGATGAAGAGAAGGGGGATTAAACCTGATCACATTAGTTACAATACCCTAATTAGCGGTTATAGTAAAAGAGGTGATTTGAAGGATGCCTTTAAAGTTCGGGACGAGATGTTGAGCATAGGTTTCAATCCTACCCTTCTAACTTACAATGCCCTTATACAAGGTCTATCCAAAACCCAAGAAGGTGATCTTGCTGAAGTACTCCTTAAAGAAATGGTGAGCAGAGGGATCAAACCTGATGACAGCACATATTACTCTCTGATTAAGGGGATTGGGAATGTTGATGAATTTGTCAGGAAGGGTGATTCATGAGTTCCCTCCATGTTTTCTACTTTCAAAGAAAAAGGAGCGTCTTCTTACCAAAGTTCTAGTTTGAAAATTTATTTTGGTTACTACCTGAAGATGATCATTTTTGCATACTCAGCTCAGATATCTATCTTATTCAATAGTGTTCTTGTAGTTGATTCAAATTAAATTGAGTGGGTTCACAAAGGAGGAGCTGTAAGATTATTTAACCTTGTGCATTTCAGTTCTTTATTTATTTCTTGGCACTGAGCTATGTACATACATTAGGCTTGAATTTTGTTTGATTGTGAACGAGGTATCACGCGTTCTCCATAAATAGAGTACTGTCATAAAGCTAGTTTATAGCAAGAAAGTTTATCATATTTCTGCAGTAAATGTATTTTGGAATTTCATGCTTGGAGTAGTAAAATGCTTCATGTATTTAGGCCATGTTTGATAGGGAGGTTAACTTGGACTAGTAAAATGCTTAGATTTTATGTGCAATCAAGGAAGAATGTGGGTGTTGTCTCAACTCTCTTTCAAGCTCCACAAGTGGGAGCATGCAACTATTTTCCTGCACTTCACGCCCGCAAGCGAAACTCAGAGCCTGAGCCACTTCTCAAACCAACCATTATCAAAGAAGTTTCAGAGGACGATGAAGACGACGACAACTTTATCTTGGATGACTTCAAAGAAGATGGTGTTTTTGTGAATTTACCTATTTTTCCTTTTCTTTCCTTTTTCTGATAAGATATTAGAATTTGCTTATGTTCTGGGTTCTTGAATTTGTATTTGTACATTTCTTTGCCATGAAGTTTCTTATATCATTATAAATCTTTGTCATGTATTTCGAGTTTCTTATATTGTTTTATACCAGAAAAGCTAGTTAGGTATAATGGTAACTTGTTGATTATTCTTTAATGGGTAGTTCTAGCATCTGAGTAATGAGAATGGTTTTCATTTTCTTATCCTATTTTATTACTGCAAAGTTTGGTCAGAAATGTTTCATGTTCGAGTGAATTGTTAATCATACAGAGGCATCAATGAATGATGAGGGTGATGATTACTACAAAGAAGACTCTGTTGAACTCTATGTGAGTAGTGTGTATGAGTTATTATTGCCGCTTGGTAATCTTAGAGATTGATCCTAACAATCTTTTGATTCATTCGAAGGCTGGAGATGGAGGCGGAGGAGGTGGAATTTCTCTTGCTGGGGTATGGTGGGATAACAAAGCATTAGAAATAGCTGAAGAAGTTATTCTGTCCTTTGATGGTGACCCAAAAATATACGCGTTTAAAACGTTGCCAAATTTCACCATCCAAGTGCGCATTGAGAAGCTTTTGAATAGGTAATCATCAAACCCAAAATTAGATGTGACGAATAATTTTGAATACTTGCTAATTTACAATTTTATAAAATTAATATGTGATGCAGATTCTATGCTTGCCATGTGTAAGAGCGTATCATGAAACTTTATGTATGCTGATTCTATCAAAATTAGGTTTGATGGGTTGGAGCTTTAAGGGAAATGGTGTTGCATTGTGCACACAGATCTCTATGCTTTGTTTGCAAAGATGTCTTCAGATTGCCTTTTCCTTCACTAACCTCTTCCTCTTGTCTATCTAATCACTCTTTGTGAGCAATCTTTTATGTGAATCCATTTCCAATCGTTTTTAATATAGCTGGATAGTGCATATGATGAAGAAGTGGATCAAAACGTGACATTGTTTCTGCATGTGGTTCAAAAATAGCATATAGCAATTCGATGATTGTATTGGATTATTTGGGATCTTAGCATTATAATGTATCAAATGGTAAAAGGCTTATTTGGGGGTTTATTTGAAAATTGGTAACTTTTGGTCTAAATGTTTCATGTACCACATATTTGAAGAGCAGGACAATTGATCTAAAAAGCCTAAGCTATTAGGAGATGGGATAACAATGCATGTCAATCACAACTTAACAGTCAACTTAACACTTCACCAAACTGGACCTTACACGTTCAAAATAGAAGTTTCCAGAACTTAGGCTTGAACCACTTTTTAGACAATATGACTCTGTTACTATGTTAGGTTACCACTAATCCCAAAAGGTTCAAGTTATTGAAAGGCACTACCAAAAGGCAACATCAAAACAGGTTTACTTACAATAAGAGTTCAACTTCCAAGATCCAATTTAATAATCTATGTTTACAACTCTTAATATTTAAGTTTTTTTTTTTTTTTTTTGGCCAAAACTTATTGTTCTCTTGGGCGAACAAGAGCTAGTTCTACTGTATAAAACTTGGAAGCTTTTCATGCAGCTAGTAAGCAGACCACTCGTCTAATAACTAATGTGGATGTGGCAAAACCAATATTGGTTGAATGTCTGTTGTTAACTTTACTTCATTTGTGTTTGTTTCTCTGTTTTCTTATTGGTAGAAAAAATCATATCTGTTTGTTAATAAGTCTCTCTTCACAAATTGTGTAAGCTGTCATATGAATGCCTTTTGAGCTCAAACCACATGGATGTACTACAGATCTGGTCCCCAAATATGGAAGACATTGAAGCTTTTTCAAGAACCTAGAGCACGACTTGATGAAGCAGAAATCAGTTCCTGAGAATTTGTCTCTGGAGGTCTTCTTCTACTTTCTCTGCAGTCCATTTTTGGCATAGCTCTTTATTTGTAGTACATTTGTAAGTAAATTCTAGAAATTTTTGTTCTGTATATTGGTTGCATATTAGGGCTTAAGCGTTTTTCAGCAAGTCTAGTTTTTTGAGCTTTTAAAGGTGGTTTGGATTATTATTATTTTTTTTGTTTCATAGCCCTAGTTTTTACATTATGTTAAAATACTAGGGTTGGTGTTTTTAATGTGTGAATGCTTGTGGAAATGTTCCTTTATAAAAAAACATGAGTGCTTGCGTGTGCATTTGGGGTTTTCTTTCAGAACAAGGGGAGAGAAGAGAAAGTACCTTTGCATGTAAGGAAAAAGTACATTTTCTTCATTGTAATCTTCTTATTATGCTGTCTTGTGTAGTGGATTGTGTTTGTCATTGCTCGTGAATCACGTATAAGTCTCATTGCTTGTGATCTTAAGTTATTCATATTTACGGTAGTTGGCACTCTTCTTTACACTCCATATTGTAAGATATAAAAATATTCATTTTGAAATGCAAGAAGCTATATGAGTGCTACAGTGTTAATATCCCCCTTTATTATATCTTGTAATGGCCTTTTTTCGCCTTCGTTTTTTATGGCCAAATTGCTTTTTTGGGTCTTGAGAATTGAGAATCAGGGTGTTGAAAAAAAAATGTTGAGCGATATCTTGCGTTTATCATGCTTCACTGTTGTGTGCCCTACCAATCCCACAACTTGTTCCTTGATATTTATCTTTACCTGCTTCGGCTTATACTTTCTAAAGTTTTCATTATTTGTTAGAAGAAAGTGATGGCACATTGGAAGTGTGTACGCGCGCCCGTGTAGTCAAAGATGTTCTAATTTGAATTCTTTGTTGGTGAGATCCAATGTATTCTGCGTTCCAGTTTTATGCCAACTATTTGAAATAGAAAGGAAGACAATCCAATCCTGACTGAGACCCCGTGTAGTCAAAGATGTTCTAATTTGAATTCTTTGTTAGTGAGATCCAATGTATTCTGCGTTGCAGTTTTATGCCGACTATTTGAAATAGAAAGGAACACAATCCAATCCTGAATGAGACCCAGTTGTCTGATAATGAATTGACTGCCCTACACCAACTCCACATTGCTGTGGACATGGCATGCTATGAATCTCAATTATTTGACCCTTATAAACCCTAATGTAGCAAAGGCACTTGGTGCTGCCCTGTTTCTTACTAGCTTCAACTCTCTCTCTCTCTCTCTCTCTCTCTCTCTCTCTCTGTCTCTGTTGGCCAATGATATAAGATAATGAACTTATATCTCAAGTGATTACGCGCATTCAACCTTACACTCTAGATTTTATATTCAGTTTTTTTTTGTATATAATTTTTGTGTTTGATTTTCTCTTCTACATATCGAATATTCAAGAAAAGAAAAAGAACGAAAAAGTCCTAATAAGCTCCACTAATTAGGGAACTTTTTCACGTGCATGCACAAAACTACACGTTTGTTATGATGTAATAATACTAAACAATACGATAGCAGTCAAATTTCACTTTATCTGCATTATATTATGATTAATTTGATTCTTTTTGTTTGTTTAGGTTTTTCTTTTCTTTTCAAACCCAAATAAAGTATCAATTTACAATTGATAAAGACCAACTTGGCTCTTTCAAAATTGAGCCTCACGAGTATCTCCACTTGTATAAAATGTTATTCTAAAGTTTGTAATAAAAAAAGATAATCTTGTGGGCTGTAAAGTGCTAAAGTAAGCTGCAGAGAGAGAGAGAGAGAGAGAGAGAGAGAGAGAGTCGAAGGGACACGAAGCATGAACCTTTTTGCGTCTAGTGATTGGTCAGTGTCCTACGACAAGAGCTATTGGTTTTATTTTTACTGTCTCAAGTGATTAACAAGAGCATACAAATGAGGTTTATCTAGCCTCTTGTCATTTGGTCTAGTAACATCCTTTTTTTTTTTTTATCATCGAGAAGATTATGATGACAAAATGTTGAATGAAAAAAAAAAAAAAAAGAAGTGGCTAAAAGTGATCAAAGAACGAATTTTTTTAAATATGGTTTTGCTTTATTTGTTTATATTTGTGTTTATGGTGAATCTCATATCTGATAGATGTAATGAATTATTTAAAATTCATGATAGTTTTTCTCATATAAATAATTTTTTTTTTACATATTATGAATATTATATCCAAGTAAGTTGATTATTCATATGAACCAATTTTTTTAAACACTCAATAGGGTATCAAAGTAATTTAATAATTAAAATTAAATTCAATAGGGCCAGCTATTATTTTTTGGGTTTTTTTGGAGTATGTTTATAGAAATTAAATAGTGTAGGGTTTATTTATAGTTTTAGTGCTAAGAATGGATATTCGACTAAATATCTCTTTTTTTTAATATGGTTTTGTTTTATTTGTTTATATTTGTGTTTACGGTGAATCTCATATCTGATAGATGTAATGAATTATTTAAAATTCATGATAGTTTTTCTCATATAAATAATTTTTTTTTTACATATTATGAATATTATATCCAAGTAAGTTGATTATTCATATGAACCAATCTTAGATTTAAAATCCAAAAAACTATGATGAAAATATTTGTTTCCCTCACCCTAAAAAAACAAAATATAAAGTATTTTTTAATTGTTGAAAATTTAGGCAAAAATAATTAAGTAACCAAACGAGTACAAGGTGTTTGACTTTATTGACAGTGTAGAGCGTGCATAGTTCATTATCTTATCAAGTTTCGCAAATGCCAAGTGGATTTTTGCCATTACCCTCGCGATTATTACTATGCCGCCCATGCCATTTCCCAACGTCTCTCTCAACGCATGACCTGCAACTTCTGCAAAGCAGTAAAAACACCCGCCTCTGCTTTCCTTGCACCTTCCTTAATGTCTCTCTCTCTTTTTAATATTTGACTCTGAGGTTGCATCGAATGTTATCTATAGAAACTTCTCTAAAATCAGATCTGGTATTTGTATAAATTATACACATACCTTATCCTTTCTTATAAAGCAGCCCAGAATGTACGTGTTATTGCTATAACAGAATTTGTTTCTTTAAAGATAAAAGATATATTCAGATAACCTTTATGCTCACTATTTTGTTTCTTTTTGGGTCATCTTTGTTTTCCTTTTAAAAAGGAAAAATGTTGTTTTGAGTGAGTGAGGCTCTGTCCGTGTGTGTGTGTGTGTCCTATAATATTTATATATAGTGAGAGAGAGAGAGAATTGCCTAGGAATTGATAAAACGGTTGATTCTTCTGTGGGATTTTGGGATTTCAGGAAATGGGTAGGTGTTGGTTTAGTGGGGTTTTGATTGGGTTAGGGTGTGTGTGGTGGGTTGTGGTTGGTGTGGTGGAGGGGTACCCAGCTGAGGATCTGGTGGTGAGGTTGCCTGGGCAGCCAAATGTTGGGTTCAAGCAGTATGCTGGGTATGTTGATGTGGATGTGAAAGCTGGGAGGAGCTTGTTTTACTACTTTGTTGAAGCAGACAAGGAGCCTGACAAGAAGCCCCTCACTCTTTGGCTCAATGGAGGTTAGTTTTGAATTCTCTGTTGTTCCTGTTCAATTGATTATACAGCTTGATACTTGGGAACTCTTAGCCTTTTCTGGTTTTCTTGAGAGCAAGTTGTGATTTTAGTTGTGGAATTGATTGATGTATTTAGTTTATCACTATAACAGATATTTTTCATGTAGTTCCTACTAGCGAATTCTTCAAATTATATATGAAAAAAAGGCTGTGCATCATCATCGCTTTTAATAATCCTTGTCTTCAGTTGGTCTCTTGTTCACATGTGCTGCATTTTTGTTAGGATTCTTTGCAACTCTAAACTGTCAATTCCATTTGTTGTAGCTTTTGGTAGTCGGTCAGAAAGCATTACCACTATAAAACAAAAAAGAACAAAAGAAAATAGCAGTGGCTTTGGATATAGCACCAACTCTGAATTGATGCTTGTTGAAAGCATGCTCGTTATTCATATCATGCCCTTATCAAGAATGAAACTTTATCGTGCCCTTACCAAGAATAAACACTGAATAGTTTATAACATTCGATGATTAACTTTGTGTTCAGGTCCAGGCTGCTCCTCTATTGGTGGAGGTGCCTTTACAGAGCTGGGTCCATTTTATCCTACAGGTGATGGTAGAGGCCTCCGAAGAAATTTAATGTCATGGAATAGAGGTATATCAAATATTACATTTAATGGACACATTGGTTTTCCTTCTTTTGGGAACGGGTAATATGCACTGTTTCACCATTCAGATACTTATTGGAACCCTATCTAAATTATGTCCCACATTTTATTTGTAGCATCAAATCTCCTCTTTGTTGAGTCTCCTGCTGGAGTAGGATGGTCATACTCGAATACAAGTTCAGATTATAATTCTGGCGATGCGTCCTCTGGTAAAGTGAATAGCTACGTGTACTTCCTTTTCTTTTCACTGATTCTAGTGTATGCTCATTCTTTTGTAAATGCTATAACTTAGCAATCAGACTTTAAGAAGGAAAAAAATAATAAATTTCACTTTGATTTGAGCCAACCTCATTCCCTTGATTTTGCAGCAAGGGATATGCACACATTCCTGTTGAAATGGTATGAGAAGTTTCCAGCTTTCAGATCTCGGGAGTTGTTTCTTACCGGAGAAAGCTATGCAGGTCTGCAAAGTCTTATCAGTGTCAATTCTATGCTGAAGTATTAGGAAATGCAGCTCTTATAATCCATTTATATATATATATATATATTTTTTTTTTAAAAAAAGGAAAGATTTATTGAGTCAGTTAAAAGTAAGAAATGGAAACAAAAAGGATTCACTTTATTTTCTAGTTGAAGGGAGATTCAATAATTTAGTAACTTTACTATCTTATAACTTTTACATAAAAGGGGAACCATTGCTTTCCGTGTTGAAGGCAAATGAAAATGGGTTTATTCTATGTTGGTTTATTTCATTTTCTGCCTGGTGAAACAATATATCAAACCCTTTCTAACTGTAACCGTTATGTACAGGGCACTACATACCGCAATTGGCTATAGCTATATTGGACCATAATGAACATTCAACTGGTTTCAAGTTCAATCTGAAAGGGATTGCTGTAAGAAGACCTCACATTTTTAATTCTTTGTTTTCGTTTATCTGTAAAGTTGTCACTTGTCTATTTTGCTGATGTTTGCACAATTACACTCAAATTATGTGGCTAGATTGGCAATCCACTGCTGAGACTTGATCGTGATATTCCGGCAACGTATGAATACTTTTGGTCTCATGGAATGATTTCTGATGAAATCGGCCTCACTATCATGAACGAATGTGATTTTGATGATTATGTATTTCCAAATCCTCACAATGTAACCGTTAAGTGCAACACTGCAGTATCTCAAGCAGATCAAATAGTTGGCGACTATATAAACAGTTACGACGTGATCCTTGATGTTTGTTATCCGTCTATAGTGCAGCAAGAGTTGAGACTACGGAAAATGGTATCCTCTATGTTTCTTTACTATTTAGTTTCTATTTTTCTTTTTCATCTTTCACTTTCATGCAATTTGTCATTTGATTGTTGCAATGAGTTTTTCCTTCAATCTGCAGGCTACTAAGATAAGTGTTGGAGTTGATGTATGTATGAGCTCTGAAAGACGTTTTTATTTGAACCTTCCTGAGGTTCAGAAAGCCCTTCATGCAAATCGTACAAACTTACCTTATAGTTGGAGTATGTGTAGCAAGTAAGTGATAAATACAATCTTTCTTAGTCAGACAATTTAGTGAATTATTCTTTTACAACTTGCATATATATAGTATAACTGATTTTCTCCGTCTTGCATGGTGCAGTGTTCTAAATTACAGTGATACTGATGCTAACATCAACATTCTTCCCTTGCTCGCAAGGATAGTTCATAATCGTATACCAGTTTGGGTTTTCAGGTAATTAATTCCGCTAATATGTGAAGGATAAAAGATGAACAAAGCCCACTCTAAATTTAGTATTGCTCAATCATATGATTTGTCAATTGACTGCAGTGGCGATCAAGATTCTGTTGTACCATTATTGGGTTCCCGAACACTTATCCGGGAACTAGCACATGATCTAAAGTTCCAGATAACGGTCCCATATGGAGTTTGGTTTCACAAAGGCCAGGTGCTTGTTTACTTCTTTTAACAATACTATCCTTTTGTTCCTATTCAAGTTTGTCTCCTTTGAATATATCCTAGCTTTGTTATTTATGAATATCTGTACATGTTTATGAATAGGTGGGAGGTTGGGCTACAGAGTATGGAGATCTATTGACTTTTGCCACAGTAAGGGGTGCTGCCCATATGGTTCCATATGCTCAACCGTCAAGAGCATTGCACCTGTTCAGTTCATTCATTCGTGGCCGGAGATTGCCCAACACAACGCATCCTTCCATTTACGATTAAACAGCTAATAGAATTGGTACAATGTAGTGGCAGAAGTTAGCAGTTCGGGCAGAGCATTTCTTTACCGCAAGGGCAATAAAGAAGGGTGATTTGTTTTTGGCAAGAGTATGAAAGAGTGTAGAAAAGAATATTTCAACGACATTCGCAAAAAAGAAAAAGACATTTAATTTGAGGCGAATGAAGAACTTCTCTGCCTTCTTTGTTTGTTGTTGGACTTTACATTTCACCCATAGGTGTTGTTTTTGATACATATAAGATGGGAAGATATTCATTGAATTGATAATCGTTTCACTTTTGTGTTTGAATCATATGAAATGAAACTGTTTACCTTCTGAATGAAGATCCTTCCATTGAAGTTTGAGTTGGTACAAAAAGAATGGCTGCAAAACATGGGTTAAAGGCTGTGTTTCAACACTTGATAGACCAGCTGCCATTATATGGGATGATTGTTTTGCAGAACCTTCATTATGTAAATGATATTTTTTTAGTTAAACACAATGCGTTTGGCTTCATAACAAAAATCCTTATTGGAGAAGCGCCGGAAACACAATAAAATTAAAACAAACAACTTGTTTTTCCTTTGTTTTGTGAGATAATCATAAATATTTTCAACCAATTTTTTTTTAATTGTAAGAATTAAATAGAAAATTATTTAATAAGATTCTATATATTACTTTTAATATACATTGTTAGAAAATATTAATTAAAATTTATTTTATAAAATAACAAATTATTAAAATTAAAATGTTAAGTGGGCCACGTGACCAAGAGGTCAGGCTCTCGGATCGTTGAGCCTGAGCCCAGACCCGGCCGGGTTCTGCGTCTTCTGACCCTTAACTAAACTCTGGCGCGAACACTCCTGAATCCCTCAAAACTTAAACCCAGCTCTCTCTCTCTCTCTCTCTCTGAAATCGATTGGAAGTGACTGGGACACTAGAGGATATCAGCAATTTGCAGGTCTCATGGATTGGCTCTTCTGCTGTAGTGTCTGTCTCTTCATAACTGAGTGACACCAATTAGTCATGAGTCAATGCGCCTCAGACCTCCCTCCAAAACCCTGCACTCCTTCCACCAAGAGCATAGCCTCTCAACGATTCCATCCAAATCAATCTACCCAGATGGAGCCCCTGGGCCCCTTTACACCCATCTCTTGCAAATCTGTATACAGCAGTGCAAGAATATCAAAACCCACAAAGTGTTCGATGAAATGCCTGAAAGGCTGCTGGCTCAAGCTTCAAGAACCTGCAAGACTGTCCATGCCCAGAGCTTGAAATTTGGAGTTGGGTCCAAAGGGTTTCTAGGAAATGCCATTGTTGGGTTTTATGCCAAGTGTGGTAACGTGGGCTTTGCCGAGAAGGCATTTAACTGCCTTGAAAACAAGGATGTGTTTGCTTGGAACTCAGTTTTGTCAATGTATTCAAGTAAGGGATTGTTGGAACAGGTTATTAACTCATTTGGTTCCATGTGGAATTGCAGGGTTTTACCAAATGAATTCACTTTCGCGATGGTTTTGTCTGCTTGTTCAAGATTGGTGGATATTAAGTATGGTAGACAAGTTCATTGTGGTGTTATTAAGATGGGGTTTGAGTTGAGTTCATTTTGTGAAGGTGCACTTATTGATATGTATGCCAAGTGCAGTTGTTTAAGTGATGCTCGACGGATATTTGATGGAGTGATGGAGTTGGATACGGTTGCTTGGACAGCAATGATTTCAGGGTATATTCAAGTTGGTTTGCTTGAGGAGGCACTTAAAGTATTCAAGGGGATGCAGAGAGTTGGTGGTTTTCTGGACCAGGTGGCATTTGTGACTGCCATAAATGCATGCGTTGGTCTAGGAAGACTAGGTGATGCATGTGAATTGTTTTCCCAGATGCCCAGTCCAAATGTTGTAGCATGGAATGTGATGATTTCTGGGCATGCCAAGAGAGGCTATGAGGAGGAAGCGGTTAACTTTTTCCTGAGAATGAGGAAAGCTGGTGAAAAACCGTCAAGATCCACACTAGGAAGTGTTTTAAGCGCAATTGCTAGTTTAGCTGCTCTAGACTCTGGCTTGCTAGTTCATGCTATGGCAATAAAACAAGGGTTAGATTCTAACTTTTATGTTGGCAGTTCATTAATCAATATGTATGCCAAATGTGAGAAAATTGATGCTGCAAAGAAAACATTTGATTATCTATCAGAGAAAAATGTTGTCTTGTGGAATACGGTGCTTGGGGGTTATGCACAGAATGGGCATGCCTGTGAAGTCATAGATTTGTTTTCCAATATGAAGGAATGTGGTCTTCACCCTGATGAATTTACCTATACTAGCATTCTTAGTGCCTGTGCTTCCTTGGAATATCTAGAAATGGGTTGCCAGTTACATTCACATATCATCAAGAACCAATTTGCATCAAATTTATATGTGGGAAATGCATTGGTTGATATGTATGCTAAATCAGGGGCTCTGAAGGAAGCAAGGAAACAATTTGAGCTCATAAAAAATAGAGACAATATTTCTTGGAATGCAATTATAGTTGGGTATGTACAGGAAGAAGACGAGGATGAGGCTTTTAATATGTTCCGAAGAATGAATTCACATGGAATTATGCCTGATGAAGTGTCCTTGGCCAGTATACTAAGTGCTTGTGCAAATGTTCAAGCACTGGAGATGGGAAAACAAGTCCATTGTCTCTCAGTTAAAAATGGTCTGGAAACGAGCCTTTATTCTGGGAGCTCCCTTATTGACATGTATTCCAAATGTGGGGTCATTGGGGATGCGCATAAAGCTCTTTATTATATGCCCCACCGGAGTGTGGTCTCCATGAATGCTCTAATTGCTGGGTTTGCTCATACCAACTTGGAAGAAGCAGTGAACTTGTTTCGTGAGATACATGAAGTAGGATTGAACCCGACTGAAATAACTTTTTCAAGCCTTTTAGATGCTTGTAGTGGACCTGTAATGTTAACACTGGGAAGGCAAATCCACTGCATAGTACTAAAGAAAGGGCTTTTGTATGATGGCGACTTCTTGGGTGTCTCTCTCTTGGGTATGTACATAAATTCCCAAAGCAAAATAGATGCAACCATTCTTTTCTCAGAGTTCCCAAAGCCAAAAAGCAAAGTATTATGGACCGCTATGATTTCAGGACTCAGTCAAAATGATTGTAGCGATGAAGCGCTACAGTTGTATCAAGAAATGCGTAGTGATAATGCCCTACCCGACCAAGCAACATTTGCTAGTGTTCTTCGAGCATGTGCTGTCATGTCTTCTTTGAAAAATGGTAGAGAGATCCATTCCCTCATTTTTCATACTGGTTTTGATCTGGATGAGTTAACATGTAGTGCCCTCGTAGACATGTATGCTAAATGTGGGGATGTGAGAAGTTCTGTGAAAGTTTTTGAAGAAATGGGTGCTAAAAATGGTGTCATTTCTTGGAACTCAATGATAGTTGGATTTGCTAAAAATGGTTATGCAGAATGTGCATTGAAGATCTTTGATGAGATGAGACAATCTCTTGTTTTGCCTGACGACGTCACATTCCTCGGTGTTCTCACTGCATGTAGTCATGCAGGGAAGGTAACTGAAGGCCGTCAGATATATGATTCTATGGTTAATGAGTATAATATCCAACCCAGGTTTGATCATGTTGCCTGCATGGTTGATCTTCTAGGCCGATGGGGATTCCTTAAAGAAGCAGAGGAATTTATTGACAAACTAGGTTTTGATCCAAATGCTATGATTTGGGCTACATTACTTGGTGCTTGCAGATTACATGGAGATGACATAAGGGGACAACGTGCGGCTGAGAAACTAATTCAGTTAGAACCGCAAAATTCTTCACCATATGTCTTGCTTTCTAATATACATGCTGCATCAGGAAACTGGAATGAGGCTAGCTCTTTGAGGAGAGCAATGAAAGAAAAAGGAGTGACAAAGGTTCCCGGATGTAGTTGGATTGTGGTGGGACAAAGAACAAATTTGTTTGTTGCAGGTGATAAGTCTCATCCAAATGCTGGTGAAATCATTGCAACTTTAAAGTATTTGACAGCAATCATGAAAGAAGAGGGCTATGTTGATGACACATATTCTTTCTTGGATGAAGAAGAGTGAAGTACCTATGGTATTGACTATTGAGGCCAAGTCATACTGTTATTAGTATCCATGCTACGTCCAAAGGCCTCTCTCTCAGCAAGATTTGCAAAGTAAAACCAGAATTACTATCCCATCAGTATTTTGCAACTCTGCTCCGGACTTCCCTATGTGATCTTGCCAAGTGAAGCAAGATTGATAGTTTGTAGAAAGGTTGCTTTTTATTCTGAATGCTTTTTTATATCCAGAAAGAAAATTATTCTTGAGGTTGGTAGTTTTAAGAAATCCCAGTATTGTATTATTGACATTGAGGCTCTTGGACACAAATTAATATTTGACTATTACCTTTGTGTTCTGGTCCAGAATGTTTCTCTATTTTTGGAGGTGACTTTTAAAGATATTTGCCGCTGGAGTGGGATGCTCATGCACCATACTACAAATTCAGATTATACTTGTGGGGAATGGGGATGCCTCTACCTTCTAAGCA
Source organism: Prunus dulcis (assembly GCF_902201215.1). NCBI lineage: Eukaryota > Viridiplantae > Streptophyta > Magnoliopsida > Rosales > Rosaceae > Prunus > Prunus dulcis. The sequence continues at coordinate 1,480,547 of NC_047657.1, read as the reverse complement.
AGTAGCTTCCAAACCTTTTTTTTTTTTTTTTTTTTCCCCTTCCCTTTTCTCTTCTACTTTAATTGGAACCAAGCTCATTATTGTGAATTTGGCAGCCCATATTCATGTTGAATCTTTCGGATCTAGAGAAATTGTTTCTTATTTGAGAAATTTAAGGTCTAAAAAGTATGGCCAGGTATGAATTTGTTCTCATCCACCCCATCAATCTATGAGTTCAATGGTGGTCTGCTATAAATGATGTGGGCTTGGGTAGGACATGATATGAAATGGTTTTAGTTTTTACAAGTGATTGGTTGCCTGAAAATGAAGACAATTAATTTCCACCCCATTTTTATTTTTATTTTTTTTCTATTTACAGAAGTTTTACTTCTATTTTTGCGAACTGTTTCTTGATTTCTACATCATTTGTCCTTCCATTTCTTTTTGTTTTTGTGGCCAAACTGGTGAAGCCCCTGAACTTGTAGCATACTTTCAATTTGCCCCTAACCTGTTTTTCAGAAAAGGATCTGAATAATTTTTTCAGCCAATTTCTCCCTGCCGTCAATTTTGCTCACATTCCATCCAATTTACTGTTAAAAATATTATGTGCCAACCCTCCCCGCAGCTCTAGGTATTTTCGGACATCGTTGCGCTGGAATTTTACATGGGTTGGGTTTATGTCGAATGGGGAGGGTGATGGTGGGGGCGGATTGGGTAGAGCCATATCGAATAATGGGAGGGGATTGAGTTGTGGCTACCTAGTTAGAGTTTGGGTGTGGATTGATATTTTAAAATTTTTTTGGTTTTATTTTGTGCTTTATATTTTTTATACATGATTTCATGAGTCTTCCTTGTACGTACAAGAAAGAATGCAATGCTTCTTACAAAACAGAAACTCATGCAAACTTATTACAATAAACTTATTCTTGAACTTATAAACTCAGGAGTAATAATTACAACAGGACTATCCAAAAATCAAAGTAAATACAACCTTGAATAAAAAATGGAAGCTAAAATTACCTGATGGGAAAAGGGAAAGATCTCCATATAAACCCCACAACTCAAGGTTGATCCCATGAACTGCAAAGCTTTCCTTTCGAGATTCTTGAAACTTCAAATTAATCTCTTTCTCAGTTTTCGTTGCTAGATTAAGCCTTGTGCATTGCCCTCTCTTCAGTCTCTCACCCATGGAGAAAACAGGATCATCCCTTCATTCTCCCACTAACGGAAGTCTCATCACTATTCTTAGTAGTGATGGAGATGGAATGAGAGGGATAATTACAGGATTATACTCAAGTTCCTAGAGTCTTATTTTCAAGTAAAAAAATAAAAACCAGAACTCTATATACATGTTTAGCAGGATTATTGATTATGAGCAATACATATTACTTAACTTTGTTCACCAAACAATGCTTCGTTCATTAAAATATAAGTCCAATTAATCTGTATTTTTGTTAGTTGATACCATGTTATATGAACTTCTAGGATATAATATATTTGTATGTGTAACACAAGGTTCATATACTATGGAACGTATCGTATAGATAATAAATACGTGTATTACAAAATGAGTGAATTAATCATGTCATCACATGGTGCTACACCCAGCTTGTATGTTTTCTGCACTTCTCACAATTTGATGTTGGTGTGTTGTTCATGTTTTTTTAAAATAAAAATAAATCTAATACGACTAATTTTTGCTTTACCTGTTGGCTATATGCAGAAGCTGGATGGTAAGCATGTAAGGCTCGCATATTATTTTCATGTGGTTACATGGACGAGCACAAGTGGCCTTGTGACTGTCATGTTCACTACCCCAGATGAAAATAATAATCCCTTGTATGTTGATGAAGATATCATCCCTTTGTATCTTGAACATTGCCCTAAAATCCTCCCCAAAACCAAGTACAATTAATTGTTGACAGAGAGACCACATTCTTGTACTACGTACCTTTCGTATGTGCATACAATATTCTTTTTACAACGGCTCTCTCATTGTCAATATTTCACATTATTTGAAACTTTTGAGAGGACTCAAATATGATGGGAAGTATTTACATAAATTGTTGAATTAAAAACTAGAAGACAAGCATTTGCACGATACATTGACTATAATGTTGTAATCTCAACTTTGATATAGAGCGGCAACATGTAGTTATTTTCTTCACCTATCAGGTTTGTTTATTAATTATCTCTTAATTTGCACACATATATGTATACAGTTAATTCTTTGCTTTGCTCTTTCTGTAAATAATTAATTAATTCTTGATTTTATATATATATATATATATATATATATGTTGGTAATGATTTTAGTTGGAAAATAATCCTAGCCTAGATGCTTTGCTTTCGGATATGTGCATTGGAACTTCAGCAGCCCCATATATTGCCTTCCAGCCCACCAATTTAATGCCACAACTCAGCGAGTGAATCAAGAGAATTCATTCCCATCGTTTTATTGGCAGCAACTCCACCATCGATGAGTTTGAATTCTCTTGATTCATCCATTGAAATTGTAAAATTAAATTGATAAACTGGAAGGTTGTGGGAACCGAATTTTAGCAAAACTCTTGGTCAAATACTTCCTTTTATTTGGGGATTTTTGTCTTGAATTAGGGATTTGATTCTCATTAAATTACTAATTGATTTAAATCTCATAAAATCAGGAAAAAATAATTCATTTCTCAACAAGGATTATTTTTTCCCAAACCCTAGCCCTACGAGGCTACGCAAGGCATGAGGTAAGCCATTCTAAGCTCACAAAATACTGCAGAAATTCCCTCCTTGCTGCTCTCTCTCTCTCTCTCTCTCTCTCTCTCTCTCTCTCTCTCTCTCTCTCTCTCTCTTACACAAGGCTCCGGCTACCACACACGTGTGACTTCAGCCTCCTGGTTCACACCATACATACATCTATGTACCCTTTTTAGCTATTGTTTCTCTACGAATCAATCAAACTAACTTATGCATCAGAGGGCCTTTGACCAACATCCCCGGGTGTGGTCCTTTTGCTCCGATTGGTTTTGTAGGGAGAAAGAGTTCGAGGAAGGAGAAAGGAGAATCTATTGATCGAATATTCTAAGGGACAAAAATTACTCCCACAAAGGTAATATGGGGCTATTGAAGTTCCAATGAGTATATCCTAGAGCAAAGCATATAGGTTGGGGTGTTTTTCCAACCAAAATCATGACATATATAAAATCAAGAATTAATTAATTAGTTACAAAAAGAGCAAAATAAAGAATTAAATTATATACATATATGTGTTCAAATTAAAAGATAATTAATAAACAAACTTGATAGCTGGAGAAAATAACTACATGTTGCCGCTTTATATCAAAGTTGGAATTACAACGTTAGTCAATGGGTCATGCAAATGCTTGTCTCCTAATTTTTTATTCAACAATTTATGTAAATACTTCCCATTATATTTAGGCCCTCCTAAAAGTTTCAAATAATATGAGATATTGACAATGAGAGAGCCTTTGTACAAAGGATATTGTATGCATACGAAAGGTACTTAGTACAAGAATTGGTCTCTTTGTCAATAATTAACTGTACCTGGATTGGGGGAGGATTTTAGGGCAATGTTTGAGATAAAAAGGGATGACATCTTCATCGACATGCAAGGGATGATTATTTTCATATGGGGTAGTAAGCATGGCAGCCCTAGGCCACATGTGCTCATCCATATAACTACATGAAAATAATATGCGAGCCTTGCATTCTTACCACACAGCTTCAGCATATAGACAACAAGTAAAGCAAAATTAGTTGTATTAGATTTATTTTTATTTATATTTAAAAAAAGCATGAGAAACACACCAACATCAAATTGTGAGAAGTGGAGCAAATATGCTAACTAGGTATAGCACTATTGTAATACGCGTATTTATTTATCTATATTATACGCTCCATAACATATGAACCTTGTATTACACATGCCACTATTATATCTTATAAGTTCGAATAACATGGTATCGGCTAACAAAAATGCAGATTGGTCTAATATATTTTAGGATTTTTTGTAGCAATGGTCCCTGAACTATACCTGTAGTTATATTTTGATCACTCAACTCCAAAAATAGTTGCAGAGATTCCCCAATTATGTATGTTGTTGCATTACTAGTCCCTTTCGTCAAGTTTGTCTACTTTTCCGTTAAATCCATGGGTAAACTTGGAAATTCATTCCAAATATTTATAAAAATGAAATAACAAAAAATAAATAAATAATGGTTATTTGTAGCAATGGTCTCTCAATTATACTCGGAGTTACATTTTGGTCACTCAACTCCAAAAAATAGTTACAGAGGTCACTCAATTAGGTGTTATGTTGCACCATTAGTCCCTACGGAGGTCACTCAATCAGATATTGTGTTGCTACAAATAACCCTATATTTTAATGAATGAAACATTGTCTGGTGAATCAAGTTTCGTATTATATATTGCTCATAATTAATAATTCCGCTAAACATGTATAGATTTCTAGTTTTGATCTTTTCACCTGAAGCTCAAATTCTAGGAATTTGAGTATAACTCTGTAATAATCCCTCTCATTTCACCTCCATCAATACTAAGAATAGTGATAAGACTTTCGTTAGTGGGAGAATGAAGGGGGATGATCGTGTTTTCTCCATGGGTGATTGAAGAAAAGACAATGCACAAAGCTTAATCGAGCAACAAAAGTTAAGAGAGAGTTTAATTTGAAGTTTCAAAAATCTCAAGAGGAAAGCTTTGCAAGTATTGGACTATGTGCAGAGTTATTTCCTTCATTTATTATTATGTTGGCTGAGTGGAGTTAGTTGTCTGTTGGCTGTTGTATGAGTGCTCTTTATGAGCGTAGCTTGGTTACCTGATGTGTCCATTAAATTGTTTTCAGTTGGCTGTTGTATGAGTGCACTTTATGTACCAGAGAAGCTAATTCTCTGTTTATGATGAACAAAGACTCCGTGTAGTTCATGGGAAATGAGACTTGGGAATGAGAAATCAGTTACTTCCTCATGTTTGATAAGTTCAAAAATGAGAAATCGTTGTCTGGCCCTATTTGATTCACGAAATGAAGGCAAACTAAGCTGAACCACGTAAACACTGTGTTTCTTTTTCCTTTAATTTCTACAACAAGTTATGAGACTAACCTTGAGTTGTGGGGTTTATACAGAGATCTTTCCCTCTCCGATCAGGTAATTTTAGTATCCTTTTTTACTCAAGGTTGTATTTGCTCCTTTTTGGATAATCCTGTCGTAATTAGGACTTCTTACCTATATTGTTAGGAATTCCTTCATTCCTTCTCGCAAACAACGAAAACGGGTTGACTGGTTTTTATACAAATGATTCTTTTATTTCTTCCACATCAGGTGGGGAGTCACTAGAGGCCAAATGGGAGCATATTGAGTCTACTATGATTAGAAATTCGGAAGAGAGCTTAATAAAATAATAGTGACTAGAACACAATTAGAAAAGAAAAAGGAAGAAGAAAGGAATCACAAGAGGGTTAATTCCCTGACTTGTCTTTGACACTCCCAAAAATAAAAAATATCCCTCCCCAGTCTTTTTTATTTAGTTTCTCTCTTCATGCTTTCAGACATTTTATTTTATTATTATTATTTTTTATCAATGAGGAATAAAGGACTTGAACTTAGAACCTCGTTATTTTATTAGTGGTAGTTTTCCTCTTGATGTTAGAATCTTTCGTGGATTTATGTTCTCTAATGCTATGATTCAGTTGTTTTTTGATGAATACAATTATTATTTTTATACATAGATGATTTAATGGGGTAAGTTGTGAACTCAATTTATTTATTTATTAATGAAACAACCTCAAATAAATAGTAAAATTAGAAATTCGACGGACCTTAAAATCCACAGTTGCTAGAAAGAAATAGTATTTTTTTTAAAATAAATTATTTATCATTTGCTTGTAAATAAAATAAACGGAACAAAGACAAGGTATCCGTCAAGTACAGTCCAAAAGACAAGAGCGCTCACAAGTCCGGCCCAGCGCACCCAATGGAGTTTTCCCACGTGTTCAAGCCCACTGAGCACTGTTTTTTGGTTAAGAACCCACCGACAAGAGTCACTTTAAAAATAACAGAACAATTTTCAACATTTGAACATTTCGGTTGAGAGGTCATGTTCACTCAGACCAACCTGAACCAGGTTCTAAGTTAACCAAAAATGCCATCATCCTTCACCTTTATTTCCCATTTGCTCCTCCACCAACCAACTTCTCTTCTCTTCTCTTCTGGCAGAACCAGTCAAAACCACAACCAAGTGCTTTCTCGCAAAACCCAATTGGTGAATCTGTAAGCTTGCTGTTTACTTTGCTCGTTTGCTTGTTTTCGGCTCTCTTCAAGTTACCAATTTTTGTTCTTGGTTTGTGATGTAGCTGATCATGTATTGGTTAGTAGGCAGTTCCAAGTCTTGGCTCAATTTTTATACTTTATTGATGGTTTATTAATACATAAATTTGTTTCTTCTGGGTTGCCTAATCTTTTATGTCTCATATATGATTTCAGCTGGGATTCTTCTTCATCTGGGTTTGTTTGGTAAATGATGGAGATAGTGAGAAACGTTAATTTGGACTTGTTTGTTCAATTCAGGATTTTCTACAAAAGGGTTTTGAATTTTGGTAATGAGATGATGAGGGGTCATGGTAAAATCTGGGGTTTTCAAACAATCAATGGACTAGTTGCAATTGGCTCATTGGTGTCCTTTGTTGTTGCCATGTCATGTGCATTTTTGTATTTGTTTCCCAGGGTTCCCCCAGTGGTTCATAGCTATGGAATTTCTAATTCCACTACTTCTGTTGAAAAATGTAATGTTTTTGAAGGAAGATGGATTCCAGATGAAAGTTACCCTTTGTACAATGCCTCACAATGTCCATTTGCAGAAATTGGATTTAATTGCTTGGCTAATGGGCGGAAAGATAGGGGTTATGCTAAATGGAGGTGGAAGCCAAAGAATTGTGATATTCCTAGGTTTGATGTGCGTGCAGTTCTTGAAACACTTCGTGGGAAACGGATTGTTTTTGTTGGTGACTCTTTAGGTAGAACACAGTGGGAATCTTTGATATGTTTACTCATGACAGGGGTGGAGGATAAGACTAGTGTTTATGAAGTGAATGGGAATAAAATCACTAAGCGGATTAGATTTTTAGCCGTTCGGTTTAGTTCGTTTGATCTCAGAATTGACTTTTATCGGTCGGTTTTCCTAGTGCAGCCGGCTTCAGCTCCAAACCGAGCACCAAAGAGGGTTAAGTCAACGCTCAGAGTTGACAAATTGGATGAAATTAGCAAAGAATGGATTGATTCTGATATTTTGGTTTTCAATTCAGGGCACTGGTGGACACCAAGTAAACTTTTTGAAATGTGAGTTACCTAGTCTCCTGATCATTGTCTTTCATAAATCCTGTGTTTGGTGTGTGTATTTAGTCTACTTTTCAGTTATTTTTGTAGGATGCTTTTTTATGTTAACAAAGTGTACAAAGTTGGTTTATGATTCTATATTTATGTGATTCATTTCTCTTCAAATTCCCCTACATTCAGTTCCATAATCTTCACTTTAACTGCTTGTGCATCATGCTTTCATGCTCCATGCTTTTTGGTATAGATGTTGATAAATGCACAAAATGTAATGCATGTACTGGATTTCAACTTTTTATCTTACCTAAGAGAGGGGTTTTTTTACTTAGTCTACCTTTAGGTTATATATTTTTGGTACATTCATCTTTAATCCCTCACCCCTCCAACGTTCAGTTCCGAGAATCTGCGCTGTTAACTGGTTGTGCATCAAGCATTCATACTCCACGTTTCTTGGTATAGATGTTGATTAGTGCATGCAGTGGAGTCCAACACATTCATCGTTTCCTAAAAGAGAGGATGTTTTTAAGGCCCATGCATGTTAGTTATTATTAATAAATAGATTTGAAGGCCTTCTGCATGTTAGTGCCCTTTAAGAAGGTTAACTTTGCCAGGAGAGGTAGAATTTCCCTTAGTACTGGTGTGGCCAAAGTCTTGGTTGAAGTTTGTTGGTGATGCAAATTCTATAGCTGTTATGATTCTTGTATTTATTGTAGATGATGTATATGCTTTGTATAATACTTGTAAATGAGCTAGTAAATTTCATTTACAAGTAAAGGCAAAAAAGAAATTGAAAAAATTTCAACAGCTAAGGGGTGGTGCTTTGAATTATAAGTCAAAGACATATTTGGAGATAAATGCTGGAAAGAAATGCATAAATGAAGGTTATTTTAACATTGTACTTCAGACCCTATTTGCTATTTTCCATACTCAACTTCTTAGTGCTATGTTGGCGGGTCTCTCTCCCTCCCTCTCCCTCACCTACTCATGTATTCAGGATTGTCTGAGCGAATGCATATGTACTTGCAAGTTGGGTAGTCTTCTGTTGTTATTTTCTGTTAGTTTATATGCACCTCCAATTATTTTTTTTATTTTTATTTTTTGGTATGAATGATTATGTTTTTTCAACATACCATTGGGTCTCAATCAGATTTCCATAAGTTTGTTCAGATTTAGCTTTTGTTATGAAGAGATTCCCAAAATACATTTGAGACTGCTTGTAGCACTTTTGTTTCAACAAATACTCCAACAGATACACACAGAGACCAAAAAATAAAATATAGAAAACAAAGCAAGTCTAACATTTCTCCAGACAGGGGCTGCTATTTTCAAGAGGGTAAATCACTGAAGCTTGGAATGCCAATCACCACTGCCTTCAAGACAGCTTTAAACACTTGGGCATCTTGGGCTGAGACAATGATCAATACAAACAGAACAAGTATATTTTTCAGGAGTTTTGAGACATCCCATTGGAGGTGCGTTATGAAGTTAGTTATGATACTTGCTGCCAACTTTCTGGTTTTAGCTTCTTAAGGCTGCTGGACTTTGATTGCATCTAGTTCTAACGACTATACTGTCGTTGGCAATTTATTTGACTTGTAGTTGGTTTACACTTGTGTTATCATGAATATTATTTTTTTCTTTTGGGCGCTTTTGATCCCATTAGAGCATTCTACACCTTTATGCGCTTTTTATCTTCCATGTTTCTTTGTTATTTATTTAGCCTTCTGAATATAACATCTCCGTCCATGTTGCTCCTCTTTGGTTGTTTTCTAATGGGGTTCTATATCATAAAATTACAGTTTTTCTGAAAATCCTCAGGGAACTTAGAAAGACTAAGCAGACAAGTAAATAGTTGCTTGGATTATTTTGTTCTTTCTGATTTATTTTGGGTTAGTCTGGGATCAACAAGAATTTCCAAGTCTTTATGGCCTCAAATTACTCTAGTCAATGGTTAATCGTGTAAATACACTGTTATTCGCTGATTTGAAGCAATCTAACCTGTTATCTATAAATTTGTCCTATTTTCTGCTTTATGGAAGCTAAATCTTGTAAATTGAGGTATATGTTTAATTTTCATTGTTGTTCCTGAATACAAACATACTCGTGCAAAACTTGACTGCTAGTGATTCTTATATGTACCAGTGGCCGTAACCGTAATTCATGCAAAGTGACTCGACATCCTTTGTCAAGCCCTAAGGGAAGGGACCAAAGCTCAATTTCAAACATCATTATCAAGATTGTGAGGAAAATGACCGTCCCTGTAACTGTTCTGCATGTTACACCTATGGTAGCATTCCGAAGTGATGGCCATGTGGGTACTTGGAGCGATAATCCATCAGTGCCTGATTGTAGCCATTGGTGCCTACCTGGTGTACCTGATATGTGGAATGAAATTCTCTTGTCATATCTGCTACCCGGGAATGATGTTTCCCTTCAATGACGGGGTTTTGCGATTATGCTTCCTTTTTTGCTGCTTGCATCAACGAGTACCTCTAGTTTCACCCTGTTTTTCAGAAAATGCATGAAGGAAAAAGAGATATCCTGGCTTCATAATCTGAACTTGACCGTTCAGAAAATTCGTCTACACATTTATCATTTGTTGTACAATTGTTTCTCCACCGGCAGTTGGTGTAAGAACCAGAGTTCAAGTCTAATGGAACTTGAGATGAAGCTGCTTTGCTGTAATATAATTGTTCACGAGGTGTAGTGTGTAGTTAGGATTACAAGTTGTAATTTGTATGAAAACAAGTTCTTATACAGGCCATTTGTGAAAGCATTACTTTAAATTGAAATACATGTTTCTATGCATCAGCCGAAAATCAATTCCCGTGTGGTGATTAAGGCAAGTCGCAGAGACTTCTAAATCAGTCTGCTAGCCGTTCCCTCGGTAGATCAGCTTTCTTGTTCCATTTAAATTGTTGCTGTGCCAGCAGTGTATTTGCAGTTGTACCAAGCCCCAAGGGAAAGAACGCAGCATGCTTAGAACTTTAAACTGAACTTCAACATGATGCTGCTTAGCAATTAAGGGGCCTATTAAACATTTTATTTGATTTTTTGCGCTCTTGATAATTAAGCGGAATAGTCAAATAGTAGAGCATGTTTTAACTCTCTTTATGGTTACTGGGGATAGGCAGAAAGTGGTGCATTATTCTGGATGAAAGAAAGGAACTTGAGTTGAACTGCCCAGCAGCAGCCGTGATGCTATCTGTACGACGTAACTCAAGTGGCTAAGAGTATTATTCATATTCACGAGGTTTTAAGTTTGATTTCCCTTCTTATATCAGAATACGTACAATTAAATAAATGAAAAATTAAATTGTAAAGTTAAGAGGTATCGATCATGCCATCATGACTTATGATTGGTCAGAAAGTAACTTTCATATATAAGAATAAGAGTATTAATTGAGCAAAGAAAATGGCCACACGACAATGATAGGGCCTAAATTGTAAGACGTCAAATATGAATTGACGCATATAGAGATATCTGCTTGCCACTAATCCAAGTAATACACAAACTGACTTACCATATTCATCATGAGGTCTATTAATAAGTCATGTTAGCGTATGGTAATGGTCTTCCAGTCTCTCTCTTCCCATCTTCCATCTTTAACGAAAATAAATATTCAAATTTGTAAACCAAACAAACTAGTCAAGTCAAGTCTAAGAGCTTGTTTTAGATAAGCTAAAAAGCACTTCTATAGAGACTCACTTCTCCAAATAATTACTTTAAGTAGTTTTAAGTGATTTTATAGATAAGCACATGGGAAGTGCTTCTGCTAAAATGACTTAAAAATGATTATATGGAGAAGCACAAAGGAGGTGGTTTTCCGCATAAGTGATTCTAACCTATCTAGAATCACTCCCAAACGAGCATTAAGTATTAAATTGAGTTTAAGAAAATATTGGGAATACCAGCTAGAAATCCTTGTCAGTGTGATTGAACATGGCGATTCGTATGCTTCTTTTTCAATATCACACTTGAATAAAGAAACACATATGAAAGAGAAAAAACGTACAAGTAAAGTTGAAAATTATAAAAAATACCCGTACACCGGAACAAGATTTGTCCTTGATGTTGCAATGTTTTAATTTAAAACACGTGTTATTGTATATCCGATCACAATAAAACATATATACGAACTCATTCATGTTGTTAAAGGAATTAAAATAATCGTCAAAGAAGAAACCAATGGACTTTGAGAAGTGTTTTCCAATGCAAACAAACCCTTCCCCAAATCTTAGAATGAGAGTCAAGTCACAAAATATTATTAACTTTTTGTATATGAACTCTTTGGCATAAACGCTTTGCTATACAAATAGCCATTCTATCCACCGCTTTCTCCACAACAATCCAATTCTCATTTCTCATCTCAAACATTCAAAACTTCACAATATTATAAGATGGCGGCCAATCCAAATAAGTTCTACTTCCCGTATTTCCCTCCACCCTCAGCACCTCCTCCATCCGCTCCAAGCCACTCAACCCCGCCACCACCACCAGCCCCGGCGGCAAAGCCTCCAAGTCACTCAACCCCAGCACCGCCACCCCCGGCTGCAAAGCCTCCAAGCCACTCAACCCCACCACCACCACCACCACACCACCCATTCCGTCCACCTCCGCCTCATGCTCGCCCTCCACCACCGCCACTGCCACCCTCACCATCCCCGGACAATAATCCCACCGTCATAATCATTGTGTTCATCTCATTGGGTTCAGTTTTCTTCCTTGCATTCCTTGCATTTGCTCTACTTTGTTGGATTAAGAGAAGAAAGAAGAAGACAATCCAAGAAACCGACATTATTCATATTGACAAACACAGGAAGATCAAGGAGCAAATTGTAGAAGGTCCCTATGGACCACAAGCTGTGGTATTATCAGTTGAAGATGATGTCCATATAGACGAGGAGATAAGGAAGAATGAGACAATTGGCCACAAGGGTTTGCATGGAAAAGTAAAGAGCTCAGATGTCCAAGCAGAAACTGAGATCATTAACTTCGATGAACATAAAAAGGTCAAGGAAGACATAGTAGGAGGTCCCTATGGATCAAAAGCTGTGGTGTTAACAATTGAGGATGATGTTCATATAGACGAAGTGGTGAGGAAGAATGAGAGAGTTGGTAAAGGTTTGCATGCTGCCAATGTAGTGGCACCGAAAGATGAGCCTTCAACGAGTTCAGATATTGGCCAATAACATCTTGCACACAAGGGTTGGAACGAAGTCAAGATTAATTGTATGTAATTAATAAAGATTCATCACTGAAAAGTGATATATAAATTCTTTTCTAATAAGATGGATCAGTAAAATTCTCTGCATATGTCTAATGCGTTGTGTAATGTTCTTAATTGAAATGAAAGGAGAGTTATGTTTGTTTGTGCCAAAATCTGCGCCTTTATCTATTTTGGTCAAAATATGTGATGTGGAAGATTTCAGGGAAATTCCTTGTCATGCACACCAAGTGGAAGAATATTTGAAAAATAAGGAAGGTATTTTCAAGGATTATAACATATAGGCTAAGATAACATCTCAAGAATGGACCGATAGTGGCTTATGTTGGTATGATTTACAACTAACTTACCATCCCAGTTGTGATCCTGCTTTATTTTTTGCTACAGCACTATAATTTTAGTTAACTCCTCTCAAATCAAGTTTTTCATGTTGTTGATTTCCTATGAGTGATACTGTTACATATATTATGGGTCCCCTTTCACACGTACGCATGAATGAGGGCTATAACTCATCACCTAAACTAGGTCGAAAATTAATGCTCTCTTTGTTAATATGTGACCCTCCGATGTATGCGTTACATATTTCTTCAAATTGTAACGATGTATGTGTTCTGTAATAAAAATACATGTTTTTGTAATAAAAACACAAAATCTATCACAACATATTTGCAAACGAAAAATAAAAATAGTTGATATACTATGTGTGATCGATGCATGTCCATGTCATTATAGTTTATTAGAAACAATAAGGTTTTCTTTTTCTTTAATTAATTTTAATCACAGCGATATTCTAAATTAATCTAATGTACAGAGAGTGTGGGATAAAATTGGGGAGGGGGCAGCAGAATGCCTTAAACTTACTTTCTTACACTGATTTTGTGGTTCTTTGTTATTCGATTACTATAGTCTCATTGTATTGTCCAAAATACAAAGGAAGGGGAATACTCTCCCAACCTAGCACAGCACAGCCTCTCCTCACTTGCCCAACAGGTCTCCAGGCTTAAGGCAAGAAAGGAGATCAGGCAAGGATTCGGAAAGCAGAAAGGAAGATAGGGGACTCACACCAGCAACTCCTCAACAATGAAGAAATGAAAACAAATAATTAAATCATATTCCGGAAGATACAACCAGTGCTGAGCATACATGATGTATAAAATCCAAACTTTACTAAATAAAAAAGTTAGCAGCTCCCCGATGCATATTTTTGTTCAATACGATTATTGTACGTTTTTTTTAAAAAAAAAGTGAAATTTACCGAGTCTTTAAGACGTGTACAAAACACGGATGCAGTATTGAAATATAGGTACGTAAGTGTATAATACAGTATTAAATGTGAAATTGCTAATTTAATATAGCAGCGTGGCTATACTATTTATTGTAAAAAAAAAAATACAGAGCCGGGTAAAGCCGGACGACTATACTATTTATTTATTTTTTAAATATTTAAAAACCGAGTATAGACGCGCGGCTATATGATTTCTTTATAAAAAATAAAAAATAAAAAACCGAGTAAAGCCGCACGGCTATACTATTTTAAAAAAATAGAATAAACTGAGAATAGCCTTACGGCTATACTCGGATTTTTCCAAATTTTTTTTAAAAATAAATAGTATAGCAGTGCGGCTATACGCGGTTTTTAGAATTTTTTTCTCTTGGCAAAAGTCCAATTTCCAACAAATGAAGTGTAAGTAGACAAAAGTGGAGTGGGAAAATCAGCTCCTGAATAACCCAAAAGTACTCTTGTTTTCTTTTCAGTTTAAATTATTACATATTAAAAGGTACTCTTTCCATATGCAAGTGATAGGAAAAATCAGGGACGTCATCAATATCAGCTTGAGCTATTGCAAATATTCTCAAAAACACTAAATAGATATCAATATTAGCTTGAGCTATAGCCTATAGCTGGATAAATAGATATCGATGGTTGGTGAGTTAAATAGGAATGCCATGACATATTGTAGTTTAGAAAGAAGTTACATATATATTTGCAAAGACATGACATACATATATATTTGCAAAGAAAGAAATAAGGTCCACAAAGCAATATAAATTGGTACAATCTTATTATTATTTTAAATTAAAATTATTACATATGCAACGCATAATTTGCCATTTATTTTTCTGGAGCGCAGGACATTCATGCTGCACGCAGCGAGCTAGGCAGCAATTGGCAATCCCTTAATTATAATATGATTATTCTTGGAGTAGCTCGCACATCATGAATTCACGATGCTTGTCATATAGTGCTTATCTACAATATCAAGCAAATAAAACCAAAATACAAAGAATATCAATGACCGAAATATAATTCAAAACAAACATGATAAAGCTAGATAGAGAGAAAGGTAGATCAATAATCCTTGTGATGGCAATGGAGTTGGCACAATTTTGTATACAATTATATACAACATCTGAAGGAGTTAACTTGCATTTAATCATGCATATGCAAAGGCATATTGGGCTCAACATGCATTTTCTCGCACATCGTAAACCACAAGGATTAAGATGATTTGTATTGGAAGGATCAGAGATATCATCAACTTGACCAAGTGTTGCCATTTGGAACCGCATTGGTATAAGAGGGATTAATATCAGCTTGAGCTATTACAAGCATGCTCATCAAAACCACAGCCTTGAACAGACTAGCATCCATTGCTCCTCACTTTTCTTTGTTTTTTTTAATTCAACTCTGAAGTTTTGTTGGTGGTGGAAGTGGAAGTTAAAGCCACAATTTATGGGGAGACTACTGTAATTATTGTGGTTTGCCTTTTTGTTTTGTTGTTATTGGTGATTCATTGTTGTGTTGCAGTGGTGGAGTGGGCTAATGAAGCTCTTCAAGGTCTTGGAAAGGGTGCTCCCTTTTCATTCTACTTGACACAAAAATATTTCTCCAGAGTCGCATCTGCACTTGGGAAAAATGACAATCAATTATCCACAGTGAGTCTGGAGTTTCTACCTTTTCGTTTCTTTCATCATGTGGTTGCATTCCTTTTGATAGGCTTTGTTTTGTAGTAGCTCCCCTGTTCTGAAAATAACATTTGTAATCATTCTGTACTTGTCCACATCCAGTTAACTGGTGTGATGAAAACTGAATATTGCGTCGCCCTAAGATCGTCTTCGTTAATATGCACAAGACTCCTTCCTATAAATTGGCAGAAGAATGTAGTTTCAGGAAATCAATGATGACAAGAGAGCAATTTGGCTTGAACGTATGATGTTTGCAACATGAGTCACCGGGATCAACTTGAAGCTCTCCACCTCTCCATTTGTTCAATAAGGGGAAAATTGCAGATGGTTTAGGATGAAATGAAAGGTGAAAAATGACGAAGCTGAAGGCAAAGTTCACAACTAATATAGGTAAAAGCTAAGCTCCAACGGTCTTACCTTGATTCTTAGGCTCAGGAAGTTTTAAATCATAGCAAAACAAAACATCCCTGCCAATTGCATTTGTTATGCTTAAAGTAGACCACTAAATATCAGGCAAGGAAGGACCCCTTGCTCTTCCAGTTGCCTCAGATTACAACCACAAAATCCAGCCAGTTCTTAGGTCAAGTAGTTTCACCAATTATGTTGACATTAAAGTGCACCAGAGCCGTCTAATCTTGGGTCAAGTACACTGTTTCTATTTAAAAATTAGTATAGCCGCGCGGCTATACTATTTCCATTTTAAAAAAATAAAAAACCGAATCTAGCGGGCCGGCTATACGTCTGCTTATACGTCTGCTTGTACTGACTAATTTATGTCAGATAATATTAATCTATTATAGATAATTTATGTCAGATAGTATTAATCTATTCCAGATAGTACTGACAATTCATGATATTATAAAGTGTTTAGTTTTATTCTGGATAAATAATCTGACTAAATTATACATATGATAAGATTTTTTCTTCTTTTGTTTTTGGCCAAATCTATAAGACAAGATTACATCAACTAACTCATTATTATAATTGTAGAACTTTATCAACTAACTCATTATCATAATTGACTAACTCATTATCATAATTGTAGAACTTTATCAACCAACTCATTATCATAATTGTAGAACTTGGGATGTTTATTTTCAAATGCAATATTGAAATGTCCAGTTGAGATTTTGCCAGATAGAGTCAAATCCTGGTTGAATTGCTCTGACGTCTACAGCAACCCAACCCAACAAACAAGTCATATATTAATTTGCATATAAACAAACGAACATAAAACTTTAAATCAAAATGAAGAAAATTGATGAAAGCAACAAACAACGAAGAAAATTGTTGTCTCTCAGGTTGGGAAAAAAACGCGACACATTCTTTACAACTACCAAAAAAAGAGGAAAGTTTTGCAGCACTAAAATAGAAATAGTCTAGATTAAGTACTCTAATTACATACCAAAAAAGTCTTGATTTAAGTTCCTAATTACATTCCCATTGCTACTAATTAACTTCTTAATTACTTAATTACAGCACGACTTCTTTATTAAAGATCCAGCTAAACTTGACCGCATGCGGGCCCATCTTCCGTGCTCTTTCATCCGCTCTCTCCTGAAGCCTCCTTATCCTCGGCGCTAACCCACACACGAACTCCTGTGCACGCGCACCCTCTGCTGTCAATCCCTCCAGCTTCTCCAACCTCCACCGTCCGATCAGAAACTCCAAGATGTCCGCGTAATCATCAGCCGTGTACACGCCCAGCCGCTGAGCCACTGCGGCGAAATGCTCGAATAGCTTGGGGTCTTCCCCATCGTACATAAGGTGCGCCGGCATCGTGATTTTTTTCCTCATCATATCAGCAATCGCCACCATTGCTCCCGTGGGGTCCACTTCGAGGAGCTTTTCAACGATCTTAGAGTATGCCATCTCGTGGCGCCTCTCGTCGGATGCAATGGTTCCGCATATGCGCGCAAGCACTGGATCACCGCCGTCTTTAGCCAGCCGAGCCGTGTTGCCGTGTGATATGAACGTGGCTCGCTCTTGGAACGACGTGTACACGAACCCCAAGTACGGATTGTTCTCTGTCCCTGGCTCCTGCAGTAAATTAAAAGCAAAAAAGCACTTTCTGAAAAAGCCAAAACGTGCTTTCCTTAATGAAACCCAAACGTGGTTATTTTTATAATATAATGCCACACATAAAAAATAATTAATTTTTTTTTCTAAAAACACGAAATTGGCATTGGCTCATTTAACAGCAAAAAGTGCATCTGTTTTAATTATTTAAAATCAAACA
The DNA here is from genome assembly GCF_902201215.1 of Prunus dulcis. NCBI lineage: Eukaryota > Viridiplantae > Streptophyta > Magnoliopsida > Rosales > Rosaceae > Prunus > Prunus dulcis. The sequence goes on along the minus strand of NC_047657.1, from coordinate 1,462,776 downwards.
ATAGAACCAAAATAAAAACAAATAAATGGGAAATAAGCCAAAAACGCTTATTTTAATCCAAAAAGTGCTTTTTATTTAAGGAAAAATGGGCTTTTTTTCCAATCAAATAAAAAAACATCTTATGTAGCTAATTAATTCGAAATAAGGGAAAAAATATTTATGTATTGGACTCACCATGCCAGCTCCAATAAGATACTGTACGGTTTTCTCGATCATGAGCATATCCACCCGACCCGACAAGTAAAGAAACGTGCGGAGCAGATCCCCGTGCCTATTCTCCTCAGCAGTCCAGGCCCGAGTCCATTGAGCCCACGGACTCGAGCTAGCTCCAGTCTCGTCCCTAACTCCGTCCAGCCCATTTATCATGCTCTGATAAGTGGGCAATGCGTCCTCCGTGATCATGTCCCCGACGAGCACCACAAAGTACTCGTCGGGTAGGCCATTGGTCCGATCGCGGAGCTCCTGAACCCGATCCAGAAACTCCCCTTTGGGTAGTGCTGGGTCGGGCAGGAATGCACTGGGCTGCCAACACTGGTCCACCGGCTTTAAAAAGGGGAGGACGTGTTCGGAGGCCCAGCCCTCGAGCGATTTGAAGATCTCGACTTTTTCAGGGGGCATAGAGTGGGTCTTTTGTCTAGTTAGAGATGGCGGTGGTGAGGTGGCGACGGCGGAGATTGGTTGTGGTTGTCGGAATTTGATGGTGGAATTTGGTGGAGTGAGGCGGCGGAGGTGGTGGGAGGAGGTTTGAGTGTGGCCGCGAGAAGGCCATGCAAGAGTTTTGGTGTCAAGGAAGAGGGAGCCCTGCATGTCTCGAGAGATTGTTCTTTTCGGTTGCGTCTAGTATGTAGGTAGGTGCTCGCTCTTCGTCACACAGTGAACGGGGGCTTACATTTATAAGAATTGGGATCAGGTATCTGACCTCAATCTTGGATATAATTACTCTAATGCCACACATTTTTAAAACGGGAAAAAATGTTGAAAAGAAAGAAAAATGCGTCTCATCGAACCGAAATGTTTAAATGAAATTGTTTTTTATTTTTCTAATTGTGAAAAGAAATCTATTTAAAAAATATGGAAAGAAATTGGGTAAAGGATAATAATGTCATTGTAAAGAGTTTAGGGAAAATGTGCGGGGTTTTGTAAAACCAAGGGAGCAGTGGTTTTCAGAGAGGGCAGAAATGGATGACAGGTTTTTCTGTGGGTCTGTTCAAAGCCGACAAAGAGTGACGTGGTTTGGTTTGGGGGGGCGTGTTTGAAGGAGTAATTGACAGCTGGCGCATTACTAGTCTTTGGTAGCAGGGAAATTTAAATTCTAGTTGCCTAATTATTCTAAATTAATTTCCAAATCTCACTTTACTTGACATATTGTCGTTGGTCGCTCAGCAGATTTTTTTTTTTAATAAGGAAAAAGCATTTACTAATGTTTTTTTGGGTTAAATAAAATAAGCCCACGTGGTCCGTACTTTGTTGCAACTTGCATGTAATCTCGTATAGTTTTCTTTTCTTTTCTTTTGCACATATAAGGGAAACATTAACATTTTTTTTTTTTTTTTGTATAAGTGGTATTATTATTGCTCAAAATTAATTTAGATTTTTTAGATTTATTAGGCTTTGGAATTAAAAGCAAGATGGGTATATTACATGTGGGATGTACATGAGTTTATAAAATAAAGTAAAAGACTGATGGTACAGTTGATCGATTCAAAGCGAAATTGGTAGCAAAGGAGTACACTCAGACATATGGAATTGATTATACTTAGACTTTCATGCTAGTAGCTAAAATCAACACAGTTCGAGTATTGTTGTCCTTAGCTGCAAATTTGGATTGGCTCTTACAATAATTTGATGTGAAGAATGCCTTTTTGCATAAAGAACTAACAGAAAAAGTTTACATAGATCTCCCTCATTGGTGTGACGTTCCAGAACAATACAGTCGAAAAGTGTGCAGATTGAAGAAGTCCTTATATGGGTTGAAGCAGTCACCACAAGCATGGTTTGACAGGTTTTCGAAGTCTATGAGGGAGTTCAATTACAATCAAGGTAATTCATATCACACCTTGTTTCTTAAGCAAATGCAGGGTAAGCTTCCAGCTCTAATTGTGTATGTTGACGATAAGGTTGTGACAAGAAATGATCCAGAAGAAGGAAAAGTGTTACAAGACTATTTGTCCAAAGAATTTGAGATGAAAGACCTTGGTTCTCTGAAATACTTTCTCGTAATCAAAGTGTCAAAGTCTAAATCATGAATTTTCCTATCACAAAGAAAGTACACAATAGACTTGTTGCATGAAACTAGCATGTCTACTTAAGATTGATCTGAACCAGGTATCGGTTGATAAAGGTCGATATCAGAGACTTGTTCAAAAATTGATGTATCTAACTCATACTAAGCCTAACCTTAACTACACCTTGAGTGTGGTTAACCAGTACATGCATGATCATTGCGAGTAACATATGAAGGCAGTTATGAGGATATTGCAATATTTGAAGGGGAGTCCATGAAAATGATTTTTTTTTTTTTTTAATTTACAAAAAGTGGTCATAAAAATGGTCATCTCAGAGTTGAAAGGTATACCAATGCAAATTGGGTAGGATCATTTGATGATAGACTCTCTACGTTGGGTTACTTCACTTTTGTGGGACACAACCTTGTTACATGAAGGAGTAAGAAGCAGGATGCGGTTGCTCGTTTGAGTGCAGAAGATGAATATAAATGTATGACACTAAGAATTTGTGAGATCCTAAGGCAGTATCGAGTTATGTTTTTTCGAAGGATGTTTTTTCGAAGGTCTTGAACAAGTTGAGCATGTGTGATATCTATGCAACTTGAGGGTGAATGTTGACTTTTGTATTTGGGTAATTTCTTGTAATATTAGATTTCCTAGTATAGCCCTATGATTATTCCCTGTGATTGGAGATTAGGGTTGTAACCATATGTAAATTCAAACTTGGAACTTGGATGAAAAGAGGATTCAAACTTGGAACTTGGCCAACTTGAATCCAACTTATTCTAAATTACTCTAATCTACGAAAGGAGGATTCGAACTTGGAAGTTGGATGCAAGGAGGTTGGAGCTCTGCCTTCACTTTAATCCTTGAAAAGATGCACAACCAGGATTCTTCCAAAACAGAGAGAGAATTTGCACATCGGCATGCTTCCAGACTGCTAATGCTAAATATAACCAGAGCACAAAGCTCCAAATTCGGATTCCTCCATAGATTGGTAGAGAGAGAAAAAAACACTTCGAAATATATACTTATAAAAGAGAAAATCTATAGAAAATATGCAGAAAATTTTATTATCATAAAAACCATAATATCAAAGACAAAAGTCATGAACCTCGTACTATCTTAAGTTGCTCCTCTCAAAATTTGTAAAATCCAGACCAACACAATTATTCTTAAAGACATCAGATAGATATATAAATAAATTCTCTCCATTATCACATAAAAAGTCCCAAGTTGCTCTAATCCTCCATGCGAATGATGCACCGGATGGACTGTCCTGAAAGCATCAAATCAAATGCTTTGTTGATCTCAGCGAAAGGGACCGAGTGAGTGATAAATTTATCCACTTCCAGCTCCTGCAAGATCAGTACACAAGGTAGAGTTTTACAACATCATATTGAAAATTAAAACTGTCCTCAAACAACTAGAACAGTCAAAGTTTGAAAATTATTCACAAACATACTTGAAAGGAAATAAGAACTTACATTATTCATGTACATCTCCACAACACCGGGCAGATCGGATCGGGGTTTGTAGTTACCATAGAAGGTGCCCTTAAGAGTCCTCTCATTCAAGAAATTCACTGGATGGGTTTTGAATGCATCATCTTTATTAGGCACACCAACGAGTACAGCAACGCCCCAACCCTAAATTCAGAAAGGAAAAAGGAGAGTTCAATTTTGAACCTCAAAAGCAATGTGGCTGCATATTCTAGTATCTTATCAAATGAAACAAACTACAACTTTTATAATTGCTTACATCATGAACACATTCAAATGCAGAAATCATTGCCTGGACGCTTCCAGTGCATTCAACACTCCTATCCACTCCACCATCGGTCATTTCAGCAATCACCTTTTTGTCAAAATTCAAATGTTAAGTCTTTGCTAACCAATAATCACAAACATAAAAGTCCAATAGTCTCTGTTAACCAATAATCACAAGCTTATCAAGTACACATGGGAGAAGTCGTTATGCATTATTTGACTTCAATAAGATCAGTATTGTAAACATATTACGAAGGCAAGGGGCAATCTTTAGGTCAATTCCTCAACAGGTGAAGGCATAAAAAAAGTCTGTAACTAACCTCTTGCACAGGTTTGTTATGATCTTTTGGATTCACGAATTCATTCACGCCAAACTTCTTGGCTGCCAGTGAGTACAAAAAAGCATGATAAATCAGTCGATGACAACTTAATCTGAACCGGACATGAAGCACAGTGACTCCTTGGATGGATATTTAAAAAAGACTGACCTTCCTCAAATCGGTTGGAATTCAAATCAACTCCAATGATTCTTGCTGCCCCAGAAACCCTTGCACCTTCAGCAGCCTAAAAAGTAACAAGGAAATGAACAAGAAAAATCATCATGATAATCCAAACTAGCAGGAAGCACCATAAAAGAGGATCAAAACATAAGAATGACTCACAGCAAGACCAACAGCACCCAGTCCAAAAATGGCAACAGATGAGCCCTTTTTGGGTTTTGCAACATTCACAGTGGCACCAAAACCTTCAAATGCACAAAACAGAAATTGATTAGGGAAAACAAAAACAAAGAAACCACTAATCTTATTTAACATTGTAACCATTAAAATGTGAGAAGTCTTTCAAACCTGTGCATATTCCACAACTAAGAACACAAACTTTTTCAAGAGGGGCTGCAGGGTTGATCTTGGCGACAGAACCAACATGACATACAGTGTATTCACTGAAGGTAGAGGTACCAAGAAAGTGATATATTGGCTTTCCATCCTTGGAGAACCTGGACTTGCCATCACTGAGCATAGTACCCCTGTCAGTATTGATCCTCAGGAGATCACACATGTTGCTTTCCTCTGACTTACAGTGCCTGCACTCCTTGCACTCCCCCGTGAACACAGGAAGGACATGGTCTCCTGGTTGGAGATCAGTCACACCCTCACCTACGCTTTCCACAATTCTAAACAAAAAATTGCCAACCAAGCAAAATTTAGGAAACTAAAAATACTCTGTCTACAAGGGAAACTCAAAATTTAGCAAACATACCCTCCAGCTTCATGACCGTAAATGCGAGGGAACAATGGGTGTTGTCCCTGTGACATAAAAGAGATGATTCAGTTCCAAACGAAAATGCCATGTACAGGAGAGGCCCCTTGTTGTTTCATTTGAGGGGAAACATGTGTTACCAAAATAATAAACAGATGCTCAATCATGCTTAATAATGTAGTGAGCAATGAGGCAGATTATAACCAAATCGTTCTCTTTTGCCATCATGATATGGATATAGTTCAACACAATGCCAGTAAAAGTATAATAAAAATTTACTTTGGCTTCCCAGAAGTAGACATCAGTGTGGCAAAGAGAGGTGAAGAGGATCTTCAAGCGGACTTCTTCTTTCTGTGGTGGTGCCACCTCCACTTCCTCAATTGATAGTGGCTTCCCCGCTTCCCATGCCACCGCGGCTACAATCCACAAATGCCAATGCAATTAGTAAACAATACATCCATTTAATCAATATTATTAACCAACTAGAAGATCAGTCCCCTGCCAAGACAATTGACCAAAAAAATTATGGTTTCTTTCTTCTGTTCAGTAAAGTTTAGAAAATTTCCAAACTGAAATTGGCATCCCCCATCAAATCCAATCCAAGAAAACCCAGATCAAAAGTGAATCATCATCATTAATTGATTTATAAAACATTTTAACAAAAAGAGAAAAGAAAAAAGGAAAAGATCAAGCATCTGCATGTAAAAAAAAAAAAAAAAAAAAACCCACCAGGATGCACAAAAGAAAACAAGATATGTAACCAGAAACAAAGGTATAAAGCAGCTAAGACTCCTCACCAACACTATAAAACAACAGAATGAAGGGAACTGATTGTTAGAACAAACCAGACCCAATTATTGGAATCACTAAAAAAATTATCAGAAACAGAGAACCCAACAAAGGGTATAACCAAAAACATAAATGGGATTATGTAAAAATGAATGAAATGAGCAGAACTATTTAACAAAGGAGAGCAAGAGGTCTGGGTTTACCTCTGCACTTGATAACCTGACCAGCTGTAGACATTGTATCAGAACTTTGTGATGTTTATCTGTTAATTTACGATCAATAGTCTTGTGTTTTTGGATGTGGGAAAGTGAGAATGTGGAGGCATTATTTATATTTTGATTTTGACAACCGCTAAAGAAAGTGGAGAATAAATTTTTTTTTTTTTTTTGTTGTGATGAACAAGAAAGTCGAAATTCAATGTACGAAAAAACCATTACGTGCCCATTATTCCTCCTTTCTAATGGAATAAAATCTGCCTTTTCAAGATTAAAAAAAAAAAAAAAAAAAAATTTCCATCTAAGGGTTATTACTTGGATTGGGATACAAACATTCCATCATTAATTCAGTGTGTCTGTAGGTGCGGGGAGAGAAAACTACTTTTGAATTGGAAAAATGGAAAAATAATTGTACTTGCGCAACTGTAATTTTATAAATAATAAATAAATAAAAACCACTGCTCTCTAGTGGTATATCATTTAACCATTTAAAAAATAGTGTTACTAAACGAACCTTAAAATTAACTGAGTACACTCTACTACAAAAGCATATATTGAATTACTGATTTACTCTAATATAAAATGACCAAAAATGATATATGGAATTGTGAAACAAATATAATTTTAATAAGTACACCCTACTAATCGTATTCAACCTACTCAAGAGATTATTTGGTTCTCATCTTTGTGATCCGCGAGTCAGAATGGCTTGGAGCAAATATAATCTTAGGCTGTTGTTCAATACATGACTGAGCTTGTCGTGAAAAGAGAACTTAAAGCACAACATGCTAAGCAGAAGAAGACTTGGGCTCAAATTTGCTTCTTCTCGCGGTCCAAAAGGAAGGGCAGCGGTGGAGATTATGTGAAGGCCTGATTGATCATTGAATTCCTGACAATCGAGTAAGTTGTCAAAAAAATATTATGGTGAATTGACTTATATACTGTAAAAATAGAATTTATGCATATTACTTTTGCCTAGTTCACTAACAACATGAATGAAAATTGTGGTGGCAGCATCTTCATCCCCCTTTTAGGACTTAGTTTTTTTGGCTTGTGAGCGTGTATGATTAAAAATATCTTATGTTTTTATGCAAATTTGCAAGTTGGGTTACTTTTGAAATTTTGGAATGGATGCTTCATACATTTCGAGGAAGTCATCAAAAGAGGTATTAACTTTGATTTTTTTTTTTTTTTTTTTTGGTTTAGGCTAAAGCATGTGTACCAAGAAATGACAAATATGAGGGTTTTTTTTTTACAGCATCTAGAAGATGTATCTAAGCAAGACACCGACATCAATAAACAATGTGTTTTAGACTACAGAAAGGAATTTATCACAAACGAGGTAAATTAATGAATATTTATATATTTATTTTATAATTGCATACATTAATTTAATTATCAGTGATTTTACAGATATTTGTTAGTCATGATGCATTAATAAGATGGACTCGTGAATAAGGGAAAAGGAATGGCTTTGCGATTATCATTAAAAGGTCTGATATTGGAGGAGCTGGTAAATTCAAGACCGGTCGAATTCTATTTTGTTGTGAGAGGGGTGGCCAATTTAGGAAAAAAAAGTTGTGGAATTAGATAGCAAGACAATACATAAGCTTGATCAAAGTTCAAACCCTCCAAAGAAAAAAAGTGTGAAGTCTACTAGCACGAAGATAGGTTGTGACCACAATGAAGACAAACTACAATGCCAGACAAAAAAATAGGGTGATTGAGAAAGCAGGTATGTCAGAGATGCAGGTATTGCTACGAAATTTGTTTGCCCATGAGTATGTAGAGTGACATAGAACCTATGGTACCTCTAATATTGTAAGTGATTTGTTTTATGCTCACACTGCAAGTATTAAGCTACCGCGCACATTTCTGTGTTGGATAATATTATGGTTGAGCTAAAGCGGTTAGATTATATTGGGGTTGATCCGATATCATGTGGTTGCATAACAAAACACACACACGGATTACATGTGCACATGAGATGCAAGAGTTCAAACGGACTCATAGGCCCATTCCACTTGATTGTATTCATCCTCATTGGAGGAATTAGATTTTTTGGAGCCCCAACCTATTGCTACACCGAACAATCCTCCAGAAAATGCACAGTTAGAATTATTTGTGAAGTGGTTTCAAAGTTGTAGTTCTGAGACAAAGAGACATGTTAGTATGAAGTTACAAGAGATTATGAATCCCACATCTACCACGCTTACACAACCCCAGCTGAAGATTAAAACAAAAGGTCGTCCAAAAGTTGACACATCTACTCGACATTTGCCTTTTGCTTTTGAGGTTGTCTTATTTGGTCAAGATAGTGCACATTCGATTGACAAAGTTGTTACAAGACCGCCATGTAAGAAGCCAATGACCATACCCCAAAAGCGATCAGTATTCAATAGTCAGACACAACCATTGCCATATGTGAATCCAAAGAAGCGGCCTTCGAAGCTACCTGTAAGTAGTTACAATATTAAATTTGTATACTGTCGTTTATATTGTAATTTGGGTGTAATTGTAATATGCAGGTCTATAGGCCTAAACCCATTGTAGATGACTCTTGCTTAACACCAGAGTTTAATAAATGGTTTCCTAAACATATGTTGATACATATTAGAGGGGCACAAGATGTTAAGAGTGATGGTAATTGTGGTTTTAGAGCCATTGGATCATTGATGGGATTTGGTGACAATGCTTGGCGCAAAGTACACAGAGACTTGTTGAAGGAGTTGAGGAAAGAATCTGTCATATACGAGTTAATATTAAATGGTAAGGAATGGGTACAACATATTGAGTATATGTTGGACTATTTTGAGGACTTCCCACTTCAAGATAGGTGGATGACTATACCATATATGGGACACCTCATTGCATCTTGTTATAATGTAATCCTCATGACTTGGTCAGTGCATCAGACAATTACATTTTTTCCATATGAGACTGCTCCATTGGATTCTATCTATCGCCGTGAGATTTCGATTGGATTTGTTAACCACAACCACTGGATTAAGTTAAAACAATTAAGATGTTTATGCATATATATATATATATATATGTTTGTTTACTATTCTTTTTACATAACTTGATTTATTTTTTTATTTTTTATTTTACAGGTTTATTTGGAAGGTCAACACCCTATGCCACCAATTGATGAGCATTGGTTGAGATGTGCAACCATAACTGTATCAGATTGGCTTACGCCATATCAGGATCGTATATTTCAATTTAGATATGAAGCTGGTGTAGCAGACACTTATGATAATGACCCTATATTTATTGAGTAGTTTTGTGAACCATCATATTGGTGACATTGATAAGGAAGTCACAAGGCAAATAAAACCTTTTCTCTATTCAAAAGCTTAACTTTGTTAAGTAAGGACTATTTATCAGTGCTTCCCAAAATGATACGATCTTGAATCCAAACAAAATGTGTATTAGCATTCTTATTCCGTCCTTTGTTTTTATCTTCTTTGCGAAAGTGTACAATTTATGATGTATTTAGTATTCAAAGCTGAAGAGATCCAACGGTGGGGGTGTAGTGTAGGAGCTTAGTGTGTACTCTTGATTCTTGGGAATCTCTTTGTTTTCTTTTCCCTGGAGCAGTGGCACTTTTGCGAATGTGTCTCTATTTGTTTAGCTTGTTTTTATCTTCGTTGAGAACAAATAAATTTCACAGTAGCATAGTAGTATATAACTGAAACATGCATAAAAAAATCATTATTAACGAAAGAGGTGGTGATTGCAAGAACTTGAAATTGCAAAAAAAGTGTCAACAATTTTAGTAGAAGCATAAATCCATATGAAAAATCAAAGATTTATAAACACTATTAAAAAAATCAAGCTGAAAATCAACTATAAAATAATGCTACAAATATTAGGGTGTATCAGAGATATTTTTGGTAGTTCTATAGGGTGTACTTAGTTAATTGGGTAAATTGCGAGAATGGTCCTCAAACTTGTATGCGGTGTACATTTTGGTCCCTAAATTAAATTATTAGTCCAAATGGTACATAAACTATATGTTAATCGCCCATTTGATCCAACCGTTACATTCTGTCAATATTGCTGTTAAATATGAGGGCAAATTGGTCATTTCGTACGGGAAAATAAAAAAATAATTAAAAATAAAATAAAAACTCAGTAATTGGAATATGGGAGAAGAAATCGAAGGGAGGGGGTTTGGGCCTCATGATTTTTTCCTCTCTTTTTCTTCAATTATTTTCTAATTTTGTATTTATTTTAACCCTATTTTATTTGTTAATTATGAAAAGTCGTATTTACCCCTAAAATTTGGTTACATTTAACAGAAAATGTAACGGTTGGATCAAATGAGCGATTAAAATAGAGTTTATGTACCATTTAGACTAATAATTTAATTTAGGGACCAAAATGTACACCGCATACAAGTTTGAGGACCATTCTCGCAATTTACCCTAGTTAATTTTACATTTAAATTAAAATATTAGGGTGTACTTAGATCATAGGGTGTACTCAGTTAATATTAGGGTTCATTTAGCAGCACTCTTAAAAAAATCATAATTTGAAAAGTTTAATAGCAATGGAGAAAATCAATTGAAAGTTCATATTGGTGTTAATAATAATATTAGGATGGATGGCTAATTCAAGGTGCAGTCCAAGCAGAACATGCTCTTTACCATCTCTTTCTAATCCTTCACTTCCTTCTCATGTTCTTCCACCCACCTCAATTGCTGAAGATAATCTTTCCAGCATAATAAATAGTGTTATGAAAAAAATTAATGTTCTTCACCAAAATAGACAAAGGAAAAAAAATTCATGTTCAATGTTACAAGCGAACTTTCGACGTATGTGTAATTATCCATGGTCACCACGAAAGAGGAAGTATAATTATCCACGAGTCAAAAAAATAGAGGACTTTGAGGAATGTTTTGACAATATTTCAAAGATTTTTGTCGTTCGTGAAAAAGCTGGATGTTTTCTAAATTAGTGACCTATGAAGATAAATTTTCCTATATTATCCTTTCAGAAATTCAAAACACATAAATTCCGTACAATTTTTTTATTTTTATTTTTTCAATTATAAATAAGCATGCAATTTGATATGCAATAATGCTAGTCATATCACAGACGGTTGGCCTTGGGGGTTCTCAACGTGTGCCTTTTACACAGCAAGGGTCCCCATTTTATGACTTTGTACATTATATTATTAATATTTGTTTTAACTTTGCACCTCCAAACAAAAAATAAAATCTACAACATTCCTTTAATTTTGCGTACACATAATATATATTTTGAAGGTTTCTTTCGCCCAGCAGCTATATAGGTTTTAGTATTTATAAGAATTCTTTCGCGTTTCAACGCAAATTTGCTTGTACATGAAAAAAAAAAAAATTTCAATATTCATTGACGAATTTAGGAATTTTTCAGCAAAAGTGTAATTTTTAAAAGCTAAATTTTTATAAATTTTTTTTCTTTTTAAGGAGTGAGCTATAATTTATATAGTATATCAATTAATATGAAAATCAATATCAAATCATCAATTGATCTAAAGAAAATCAATATCAAATTATCAATCAAACAAACAAATAATAATTGATCATACCTCAAGTCTTGTGCCACCGCTTCTTCCTATTCAAGTTTGTCAATCATACGAATATGGAAATAACTAAATCAGAAATAATAATAATAATATTATTATTATTATTATGAAGAAAAAATCAAAAAAAGAAAAAGAAATTATGGGTGGTTGCTGAAGAAGAAAAACAAAAAACCAGGCCTTGAGTCAATGTTCTTAGGCCCTGTTTGGTGGGTTGGACTAGATGAGACTTTTTCAATTAAATTGGACATAGATCCTAGCCATTGTTTGGTGGTCTTATAATGTATCATGGATTGGATGTGGTTATTGAACACTAGTCCATAAGAGCAAGGGCTCCAGAACCCATCGGTAGACATGGGTTCCGAAGCCAGCCGAGTCATCTTGCAAGCATGCCTCCTTTGATTTGCGAGAACTCTCTCTCTCTCTCTCTCTCTCTCTCTCTCTCTCTCTCTCTGAGTCAACCCGACAGTGCCGTTTCACAGCACTCTTATCTCATCGGCGTCGCGGATCATCGCATCTTCCAATCGATCCGACCAAACTTGAGATCTGATTAAAAGGAGGAGCCTTGCGAATCTTGCTGGTAGATTAGTCAAATTGCATTTTTGAGAATTGTATTCTTCTTCTTCTTCTTCTTCTTCTTTTTTTGTATTTTTAAAAATTTTGCTATTTTTGTTCAAGTCCTACAAGCTCAACTTGGTGTTTATTATACCAAATAACTATTTAAAATCTAGTCATATCCTAACCAGTTCAGTGTAATACATCTAATCCAATTCAGTCTACCCTACCAAACGAGGCCTTAAGTCTCAAGTACTAGGCCTTGATTATTATCATATCAATAATAATCAAGTTATCATCAATTCAACGCAAGGCTTGGGTTAGCTCCTTCAATGCAAGGGTGATTGTTTGTCTTCAATTCAAGCTATAAGTTATTGGCAGGTTACGTAGTTTTTCTTGTTCTTCAAATTATTTATTATTTATTATTTATTTATTATTTTTTTTGGCCCGGTCCAAAATGACATCATTTTGGTTAGGATTTATAAAAGAATTATAAATTTAAAAAAAAAGGGATGCACGCTGCGCGCAACAAAGAATAGCTCGATCAGTCATTTAATCAAACAGTTAGTGGACACCTCTTTCGTCACTGTCAATATTGACTATAACAAACACACACACACATATATATATATATATATATATATTTCCGTATAAAAATAGGAATTATGTATAGGATTTCAGTTGTGATGAGCACAACCATTTTCGAATTTAGGTTTTATTAACTGTTTTTTCAAGGTTGCTTTGTTCTTTTGAATTGTCAATGGGATCTATCCCAATGGAAAAGGACTAATCGTCCCTCATGGCACCTTGCATTGTGTGTGAAAAAATTCCCATTTCTCCTAACTTTGGCCCAAAATAAAAATATGTGAACTTGATCTAATTTACAATGAGGGGATTCGAACTTGGGTGCATAGATACAGGTTTACTAACCTAGCTATTCTTTTAGGTTTAATAAAGTGTTTCAACTCAACCATTAAATTTAGGACCAATCGGATGTGTTGGATTGGTCTAGGTCTTTGATGTGCTCTCATGTGCATGGTAACTATGTGTGTGAGTTCCCCTCCCCCTTTCTAAATTTAGCAACAAATAAACAACCATTTTGAAGTGTAATTAATTTCAATTTGATACTTTAATTGTACTCGGCATGTTTGTCTCCGCATTTTTAAACACTCGCATAGAAATGGAGAGGAAACAAAGAGTAGACACGAGCTCTAGAACTGAGACGAAGCTCATGGAAAAAAAACACCCATTTTAGGTGGGGATAAGCCATCGACTCTAAATTTGGAGGAAGGGTTGGGTTATTTTATTTTATTTTTTGGTACGAAAGCTTACAAGAAACATTTATAGTACTAATATCAAATCTATCACACATATTATATAAATAGAAGAGAGCTCTTGGTTTTTTTTAAAGTACGAAAGCTTATAATGTCTTAAATATATTATAAATATTATATAAATAGAAGTTGCACTCTGTTATAATTTCAAGTTTGTTTTATGCAGTCTAAAAAAAAAAATTTGAATTAAAGTTCTATGTTATTAACCAAAATGTTTTTCTCAAAATTATTAATCCTTGTAAGTCTCTTATCTTTCTCTCCTTTTGTTCATGCTCAAACTTGTCTTGGTCATAATTGTTTTGGTCACACAGATTTTCCAGACAATGAGGCATATGAGGAAATCCTGACAACAATACCGACAAGATTTAATAGAGAACCAGCTGAGCTAGAAAATGTAATTGTAAACATTGACAGACAAGAACCGAATAAAAGTTTATATGGGCTGGCTAAGTACTGGGGATCAATCGTCTCAGAATTCGACCGTATATCTTGTAGAAGATGCATCAGTAGAGCAAGCCTAGAGGTTAGAAAGCGTTGTCCTCGACAGTCAGGAGCTATAATTTGGTACAATTTTTGTTTCTTAAAATACTCGAAAAAGATTTCTTAGGTAAAAGCGACACTGTTAATGGGATTTATTCATTGAGTACTAAATTGGATGATAATCCCTTGTTGTTTAATACGAATGTTCAACATTTCCTAATGAGATTATGTTTGGAAGCTTCTCTTACCGCACGTATGTTTGCTCAAGGGCACGCTGAACTTTTTGGTGGTGACATACTTTATGGTGCGACTCAATGCTCTAGCGACCTTTCACATACGGAATATAAGATGTAGAAATGAGTGAACTTATAAATGAAAGCAATGGAAGGAGAGGTGGTTCTGCATATTTTGGGAGTTGTTATATAAGATTTGAAGTTCATCCTTTTTTATGACTAGAAATGGAGCATAAATATGCCATTTGTAGATGACCCGAATTAAAACAATAATGTTCCAGCTAGCCAAATTAGAAGTTATGTGCAGTCATGCTTCTTACTTTGTTTGTCTAATAGTTTTCAAGAATTCTTCAGGAATTTTTTGTCATTTATTAGTTTTTTTTTTTTTTAGTTTTCAACTTTCAATACGAATTCGCCATTTCTGCCGTTGCGTGGCAGATTTGTATAGGTTTGAGTGGGCATGCTTTTGGTTGCTGAACATTGGTCACTAGAGAAACTTTATTCATAGTTGGAACATTGTTTATGTTCCTCTTATCCATAAAATACTATCACTCTTAGAAGAAGAAAAAAAGCACATTTTGGATTTCAGTTTTGAATATTGATTCTTTCCTTCCACCCTTCTGCACCCTCTGTGTCACACTATTGCCTCTATGTGTTAGATTTCAGTTTTAGATTTAAATAAAAAAAATATAAAAAAGCATAACAATAGCTTGTTGAACAAATGCCTCAGCAGAGAGAGGATGAGGTCAACTGCAAAAATGGGAGATTTTAGGACCAGCTCTTCTATTTTTTACACAACATTTGACACAAGTTTTAAACCATTGGATTGATGCAATATTAATGGTTGAGATTAAATCTCATAACTAATTTATTATAATCTTGTAAACAATACTTTTAGTCAACATTATTATTATTAATTACCAATCGCACACTACCCAAAACTCTCAATCTCTCCTTATCCAACTTTCTTCGTCTTTCTACCTGTAGCTCCTTCTGTACTATTTTCTCTGCTCTCTGAGCATTATGGTGGGCAATCAGCACTCATCAATGGCTTCCAGTCTATTTAGAATCCTAATCGGATCATCCAAATTAGGATCACGGGAACCATAAATTTCAGCCCCGTCAGGAGACAAATCAACAACCACACCGCAAAATGGATGCAAGATTGGAGTTGATCAATGAAGTTCCACAGGGCAGGATTAGATGAAGAATACTATTTCGGCAGGAATATATACATAGGGTTACAACCCTAATCCCCCTATCACATAGAATAATTACCGTGCTATACTACGAAACCTAATATTGCAAGTAATTACCCAAAATACAGAAGTCAACATTCCCCTTTAAGTTGGTGCATAAATATCACACATGCCTAACTTGTACAAGACCTTTGAAAAACAAGACTCAATACTGCCTTAGTAAGAATATTAGCTAGCTGGTCTTTTGTCCTGATTGCAGGCACTTCAACAATTTTATCATCCAACTTCTCCTTGATAAAGAAACTATCAACATTTTTCGTCCAATCGTGCTACACTAGATTATGAGCAGTATCAAGCACAGCTTGATTAACACAGAATAACTTTATTGGTTGACTCAATGCAAAACCTAAATCTTGTAACAACAATTTAAGCTGTAGGATTACAAGTATTTGAAAAGTTTAGGGAGCCCATTGTGTATTTGTAGCTCTAAGACCCACCTTAAGATCTAGCCCATCCTGAAAATATTATATTGTTAAAGTAGCATGTAATGTGCTTATATGATCCAAATTATTTTAGTCATTTAATTAGGATCCCTGTTAATTAGAAAGAGAAAAATAAAATAAAAAATCGTGATCATTCTTGAAACGCATAGGTTCACTACCATCACCTATTATCCCTAATTTAACCACAGAGAGAAATTTTTTAAAAGAAACTAAAATGGACAAAATTGCCCTTATTTATTTTTGGATTTCCTAAGGAATCATTTACATTTGCATGTCTTTAATTTGAAAGTTGAGAGGTTTTTCTGTCTTTTAAACTTTTTTCAAAAGTGAAAGTTTTTTTGTGGCTAAAACCTAAATTTATTTTTTTATAGGTCACCCAAGTTCATTTAACCACCCAAGTCCATTATCCCTAATTTAACCACCCAAGTCCATTTTTGTAGGTAAGGTCAAGCTCAATAGACACTTCTAGGTGCATGATTTTGTCTTAATAAGCCTAAAGAACCACCTCATGCGTTTCAATCTAATTGGGTTGTGAAACATATATTTTTAAATATTAAAGATAAAATCCTGCACCTATAATATAAGGGTTTGTTGGACATGACTTTATCCATAGAATTGGATTTGGAGACAATATCGGTGCTGGTAGTGGATTTATACAAATATTATGTTAGTCTATTTATTTTCATATTAAAGAAAATGTATATAAAAAGTTGAGTAGGGTTGATGAAAATGAATGACTTTATTCATGAATATTATATACCAACTTCGAAGATCCCCTCAAAGAATGCTGCACAATCCGCCATCATAAGGAGCATATCTGAAACCAACAAGCTCACATTGATTACAACATGGAGGGAGGAGGAGTATGGAAGGCTTAGGTTCAGGAGGCTTAGGCGGTCCGACGCTGATAATTTGTGCAGTCTTTCCGATCTTCCTCAGTCGTTTGACCACCAACACTGGGTCAACATCCCCCACAACAGTTAACGTTCCCTTCTGTCCATCCACAGCCACTATATCTATACCTGTTCATCAACAACACTATAAGAACATGTCTAATACATAATATAATATAATGTAGTATAATATATATATATATATATATATATATATATGTGCGCGCGCCCCACTTATATTAAGGGAAAGTCTCTATTAAAGATTTTATATTAAGAATCGATTAAGAACTTCAAATATCAATCATTGAATTACATGTACGACACATAATAATAAAAATATGTAACCCAATATATAACATTAAACGGCTGAAATTATAATTTCTGAACCTGTTATTAACACAAATTATTATTGGAGAAGCTCCCCTTACATTAATTAGCAAATTAAAACTCCAAATCATTGAACAAAAATATGCTACACTAAAATGAAAATTTGTATGAAAACGTAGATGTTTTTAAGCTTACATTTATAAAAAATAAAAAAGAAGAAGAGGGTAAGAGAAAGGACTTGTGAATGGAATTACCTGGAAGTTTGGTGACTGCTTTTAGTACATCTGTTTTGCAAAGCTGACAATTGATGGTGACTTTTATCACAGTTTTCTACGTATTCACAGAAACATCATCAAAATACAGAATATTATTCCGTGATATTATTTGTACAAACACAAACATAAGTACAATTTTATGAAGGGAAACAAACTAGAAGTTGTGACCAAAAGAAGCAACTGCATGTGTTTTGGTATTACCTTCATGGTGGCAACTATATGTGAGAACTGGGTTTATTCAACTATCTGCATTCCCCCATTGATTGTAGCTGAATCAAAACCAACCAATTTACTTATATATACAACTCCCTTGGGCCTGGCCTCAGAAATGAAAATATATTGGTGAAGCATTTGACAAGAGCTTCTTCATCTGACATCACTGATGCAAAGTTCTAATTATAAATCCCCCTACTTAATTATTGAAAAAACCAACCAACTTGTTAATTAAGTGCACTTTGACTAGGCAATTAATCACCACCTATGTGAATTAAGTGAAATTGACTTCTTAACTGACGTATGATGTATGCATATAGGCCTAAGCATCTACAATCACGCTCCCTATTTTATTATTAAAATTTAGCTAAAAACATACCAAAGTTATTTTAGGAGCTTTTTATAAAATTTGAACTCCAGTCATACTCTCTGGTCTAGGGAGTCATAAATACTATAGTTATTTTTTAATTCAATATGATTGGTTCATCTCTATAAAAAACAATAATATAAAGATAATTAGCATTAGTTAAAAGTTTAAACTATGCATAAAACAAAGCAACATTAAATTATAGGGAGTCACTAGGAGTCCTTTCTCTCTCATCAGATTTAGGAGTTCCTAGAGGTCTCCCTATTTTAGGAGGTGGATAGGGAGGGAGTATGATTGGAATTGTATTTTTCTAATTCCTCCTTAAAATTTATCTAAAGAGGTGGCTTAGAGAGCCTATTGTGGATACTCTAAGAGCATCTACAATCATGCTCTCTACTTTTTAGTTAAATTTTAGCTACAAATATATAAAAGTTATTTTAGGAGCTATCTATAAAATTTAAACTCCAATCATATTAAATAATATAAAAAATAGTTAGCATTAATTAAAGGTTTGAAAAACTTATTAAATAAAGCAGCATTAAATTATAGGGAATTATTAGGAGTCATTTCTCTCTCATCAGATTTAGGAGCTCGTAGAGGTATTCCTATTTTAGAAGGTGAATAAGGAGCATAGTTGGAGTTGTATTTTTTCAATCCCTCCCTAAAATTTGTCTGAGATAATTTAGAAAGTTCATTATAAATGCTCTAAGCAATTGCACCTAGTGGCACAGAGTTGTATGATTCAAACATTTTCCAAAGACATGTAAACATAGGAAATTGGAATGCATGTCAAACGTGATTGTTCAAGGCAAACACCGCTGGCAATCAATAAGCAATTTAAATTGAAGAATTCAACATCATTTTAATTAATTAAGTATGTTGACTTCTCCTGTGATGTAAACAATAACTAATCCATCCAATCGATCACATTATTTTTTGTAATCCTGAAAACTATAGTAATCATCTTTGCCTTCACATCAAGGACAACTGACTTCTAAACAATTAATTTGAAGAGTAGGACAGCTAGACTTAGCCACTAGAGACACCTAACGTTTTCGTGTAAGCAAGCACTGAACATTCTGTATCTAATTTCAAACACTGGAAAATATTTATCTGTAAATGGAAAAATATTTGCCTTTTTTTTCTTTTCTGAAGGTTTAATTTTGTGCTCGTTCTAATTTTCGATGAATTATTTTTGCATACTCTTTAGAAAAAAGATGAAATCTTCATAACTGTTTTTGGGTGTAGGGATCAAATTTTGGGTGGATTTGGCAATCCTGACGTTGTTTATAAAAGCCCAAACCTCAACCGTGAGACCGAACTCATTGAAACAAATTTCAAATGTTTTAGGGAATACATGAGTCTCTCATAATAAATACATGGCTCCTTTTCTCATTCTCATTTTAGTGATTGGCTTCTTATAATTTACATGCAAGACGTGTCTTAGTTTCTCATAAGAAATTCGTGAAGTTATTTTTCTTAAATATGTGATTTGATGAACAAACATAAAAATGAATGAAATGTTGGAGGAAACTAATCCATTTCAATTTAAACAAAATACCAAGAGCTTTTTAGTCAGAAATTAGACATCTCTATGATTTTCGTCCCTAAAGAATATTCGTCTGAAGATCCCTTCTTCCTCTTCACTTCTCTTTCTCCCTGCAAAACAATATGAAGTGAAAAGGCCACACTCGAGGGGTGTTGGTTAAAAGCCCTCCGATGCCTAAGTTAAGTCAAGTGTTTGTAGGAAAAACAATAGCTAACAAAGGGCACGGAGATTTCTCTAGGGGAGAATCGAGTGGCATGAGCCTTGTGTGTGAGAAAGGAAGAGTGTGGCAGCTAGGGTTCGTGAGAGAGGATTTCTGCAGAGTTTCAGACAGAAGTTTAGACGTACCACAACCCTTAGGGCATGTTTATGTATCAGTACCGGAGAAAGTAAGGAATCAGAGAATTTAGGAATAAGAGAACTATTGAATCGGTATGGGAAGAATCATTCCCATTAAGTTGTTTACTAAACATATGGAATTAGCAAAGGAATGGGGTTGGTTCCTATTGTTATTATTTACTAATTTTCATGAATCAGAATCCAAATTAATTTGATTACTAAAATGCTCTGCACATTTTCACCACAGCACATATATAATTCTCAAATTGGCTAAGGAGACCAAACTAATCCTGCAGCAAATCAATAAGGCGGTGCAAACATGAGGAATCAATATGCTGAAATGAACAACAAGAGCCCAGTTCAATGATAATGTTAATAACACCTTGTCCAGAGCCAATTTCAAACGAAAAAAATAAACTCCAATAAATATATATATATATATATCTATATATATATATATATATATACAGCCCCAATCTCTTGGACCACAGGGGTCCAAGAGATTGTACTCACCCACCTTTGGATGTTAATCCAATGGTTTAAAAAAAGTTTCTTAAAATGAGTGCAAGAGTTAGTGAACCGTTGAATTTACATCTAATGGTGAGTGACCACAAATCTCTTAGACCTCTGTAGTCCAAGAGATCGGAATTGTATATATATATATATATATATAATCTGCATAATCTTCATACATTAAATACATGGAACTTCTTGGAAACGAGTTTTTCTTTTTCTTAGGGTTTGGGGTGTTTTGGAATTATGGTAAAGTGGAAATGGTATTTTTGGAAGTTACTAAGAGAAAACAGGAATGAGAATCGTATGGACTACTCCCCCATAGTTGATTTGATACCTAGTTCTTAGGGGATGTGATTATGTATTTTGAGGTGGGGCCCTCTTATTTTTTTCATTCCTGATTGCAAGTAAACGCAGGGAAAGTTAGGAATGTAAATCATTCTCTTTCCTCCCATACCCATTACTGATACGTAAACGTGCGCTTAGTGTAGCCACGTATTTATAGGAGCCTGGGAGGCTAAGGTTTCGAAGAATAATTCTACATATTGAAATGAATTATTCTTCCCCAATTTGGAGTTGATTTAATTAGGGATTTGATTAAAATCATATTCCCAATTAGGGTAAGAATCAAATAATTCCCAAATTGATTGGCTTATTTATTTGACCTAGGTACCATAGATATTTTTCTTCCTCAATTATCTATTATGCACAAGCGTAGAAGCCTACATAAAGAGTGAAGTTGACATTTTGAAGGGCACAAGTGAAAGGATAAGAAATTATCACCTACCTAACACAATTTGCCCAACAAAAAAAAGGTTTTTAACTGTAGACGTCCTTGAACTTTGCCCCCAATTGTAATTGGGTCCGTGAACTTTTTTTTGAGGCAATTACATCCTTTAACTTCACGAGATTGGGTCCTGTCATCCAAGTCTGTCAATTTGTCCATCAAAATGAGGGGTAAAAGCGTCATTTCGAGTTCCAAGAGTCTCTTTCACTGGATAATCTCGGTGTGAAGTTCAGTAGGAAACCAAATGTTAAAAAACAACAATAATAAAAAGAACACCAGTTCCACTTTGTCTCTTAAACCAAAATTTTTTTTTTTTTCTCACTGAAAGTAATTTTCAATCAATATCTACCAAAAAAGTCTCATCCTTTCTCACTTTTTCTACCTAAAACCCTCTTTAACAAACAAATATCATAAAAAATGGGACAAAATGATTCAAAGGTGGTGAGGTGAGAGACAGACCTGGTAACCGACGACGGCAACAGAGGGCAAAGCTTCCCACAAAGAGAAGGAATTATCACTGCCTTCATAGTCGCCCAGCACAGTACACGCCCTCAGTATCCTATTCACCAACCCGATCAAGCTCTCCATCGTCGTCATTCACCCCATTCACCAACACGCCCTATGTATCCTATTCACCAACCCGATCAAGCACCGCTGGGATTTCAATATGTTAAATTTTAGAGAGACGGGTCAGTGGCCCATTACTAACAACACCGATATTTTCCCCAACTTAATCACCTAGAAAGCCCAGTAGGCGTGGGTTTTTATCACAAAAGGTCTCGGTGTTATTAGTAGTAGAACCATTCATTATATTTTGTATTTTATTTCGTCAAGTTGTTGATGTGGGACTCATATTCTTCAACATGCCCCCTCACATGGAATCACCACATAGTGGGCCACAAGTGGAGCCAAGTCCATATCGGAGTCCATCATTCAAGCCTAACACGTGAGCACCACGTATTGGGTAAAGGGTAGGGACACATTCAAGCCTAACATGTGAACACCACATATTGGGTAAGGGTAGAGGCCCAATTCAGGCCCAATCAATCAACCCGCTCTGATACCAATTTAAATTTCAGAGAGACTTGTTAGCGGCCCATTACTAACAACACTGATATTGTCCCTAACCTAACTTAACCACCTACAAAGCCCAGTAAGTGTGAGGTTTTATTACAAAAGACCTCAGTGTTATTAGTAGTAGAACCATTCATTATATTTTGAATTTTATTTAATCAAGTTTCCGATATGGGACTCATATTCTTCAACACAATACACTGAATTTCAGTAGGAACCTTGATACCCATCTCTCTCGCAGCTACCAAGACCTCCTAGTCAGACCCAATCCCCCAAAATTTTCAACCTCCCTTTTTTTCTTACTCTCTGCTTACCCACCCCATCCTCACTCTGTCTCTAGGCAGGCCCATTTGGATTTACGGTTGTTTTGGTTTGTGGTTTAGCAGAGCTTTTGAGGTGCCTGAGTCTCAGCTTCTCAAGAAGCAATGAGTGCTTCAAGGGTTGGGTTTCTTGTTCTTCAGCTTCAATAGCATTTTCTTGGTTGGCCATCTTGAAAACTCCAATATACCCTTCACAACAAGAGCACGTGCTATTCACACGATCAAACTCGACAGATTCTGCTACGGTAAGACTCAATTGGAACTACTTGTCGAGTTAAAGGATGTAATTGCCTCAAAAAAAAAAAAGTTCACAGACCCAATTGCAACTGGAGGCAAAGTTTAGGGATGTTTACAGTTAAAAACCCCAAAAAAAAAAAAAAGTAATGTTATGTATCAATATTGTGACGACAGCTGGTATAATCGCTTCGGTGCTCTGGATGATTGGAAAGCTGTAAACCATGGTTCTCTAATCAT
This sequence comes from Prunus dulcis, assembly GCF_902201215.1. Classification (NCBI taxonomy): domain Eukaryota; kingdom Viridiplantae; phylum Streptophyta; class Magnoliopsida; order Rosales; family Rosaceae; genus Prunus; species Prunus dulcis. Next base: position 1,439,511 of record NC_047657.1, on the reverse strand, counting down.
TTAGTTGCAAGGTCAAAATCTATTCTTCGAAAGGGGGATTCAAAAGAGGAATTCGAACTTGGAACTTGGATGCAAGGAGGCCAAATCTCTACCTTCACTTTAATCCTTCAAAAGATGCACAACCAGGATTCTTCCAAAACTGAGACAGAATTTGCACATCGGCATGCTTCTAGATACCTAATGCTAATGTATAACCAGAGCACAAATCTCCAAATTCGGATTCCTCCATAGATTGGTGAGAGAGAAAAAACATGTTGAAATTCAACCACTAATGCAAATTTTTGAAGAACCTTAAACCCAAATGACCAATTTCAAGCCCTAATATGAAATTAGGGGAGTTTCAGACGAGTTTTTATGCTCAAGGATTTTGGGTTCAAGAAATTGCCCCTTGCACCGTCAAAGAAATTGGCAGGAATACTAAGTTGACCTTGAATTGCTACAAATACGAAACTATATGGTCAAAAATTGACGGAATTGAAACTATAGGGTCAAAAGTAACCATGGTTCTCTAATCATTTAGTTGCAGGGTCAACAACATCTAATCTACGAAAGGGGGATTTGAACTTGCATCCACGAACTTGCATCCAACTTATTCTAAATTACTCAAAAATGAATCTAATCCACAAAAGGAGGATTCGAACTTAAATACATCCATCGAACTTGGAACTTGGATGCAAGGAGGCCGGATCTCTGCCTTCACTTTAGTACTTCAAAACATGCACAACTAGGATTCTTCCAAAACAGAGATAGAATTTGCACATCGGCATGCTTCCAGATACCTAATGCTAATGTATAACCAGAGCACAAATCTCCAAATTCGAATTCCTCCATAGATTGGTAGAGAGAGAAAAAACATGTCGACATATATATTTATAAAAGAGAATCTAAAGAAAATATGAGGAATATTTTATTTATCATAAAAATCATTATATCAAAGTTTGTAAAATCTTAAAGTCGCTCCTCTCAAAATTTGTAAAATCCACACCAACACAATTATTCTTAAAGACATCAGATAGATATATAAATTCTATCCATTATCACATAAAAAGTCCTTAGTTGCTCTAATCCTCCATGCGAATGATGCACCTGATGGACTGTCCTGAAAGCATCAAGTCAAATGCCTTGTTGATCTCAGCGAAAGGGACCGAGTGAGTGATAAATTTATCCACTTCCAGCTCCTGCAAGATCAGTACACAAGGTAGAGTTTTACAACATCATATTGGAAATTTAAACTGTCCACAATCAACTAGAATAGTCAAAGAACACAACCTTAAATATTGTCCATCTAAGAACACATTAGATATATAAACAAAGTTCTTGGTAGGTTTGAAAATTATTCACAAACATGCTTGAAAGGAAATACCAACTTACCTTATTCATGTACATCTCCACAACACCGGGCAGATCGGATCGGGGTTTGTAGTTACCATAGAAGGTGCCCTTAAGAGTCCTCTCATTCAAGAAATTCACTGGATGGGTTTTGAATGCATCATCTTTATTAGGCACACCAACGAGTACAGCAACGCCCCAACCCTAAATTCAGAGAGGAAGGAGAGTTCAATTTTAAACCTCAAAAGCAATGTGGTTGCATATTCTAATATCTTATCAAATTAAACAACCTACAACTTTTATAATTGCTTACATCATGAACACATTCAAATGCAGAAATCATTGCCTGGACGCTTCCAGTGCATTCAACCCTCCTATCCACTCCACCATCGGTCATTTCAGCAATCACCTTTTTGTCAAAATTCAAATGTTAAGTCTTTGCTAACCAATAATCACAAACATAAAAGTCCAATAGTCTCTGTTAACCAATAATCACAAGCTTATCAAGTACACATGGGAGAAGTCGTTATGCATTATTTGACTTCAATAAGATCAGTATTGTAAACATATTACGAAGGCAAGGGGCAATCTTTAGGTCAATTCCTCAACAGGTGAAGGCATAAAAAAAGTCTGTAACTAACCTCTTGCACAGGTTTGTTATGATCTTTTGGATTCACGAATTCATTCACGCCAAACTTCTTGGCTGCCAGTGAGTACAAAAAAGCATGATAAATCAGTCGATGACAACTTAATCTGAACCGGACATGAAGCACAGTGACTCCTTGGATGGATATTTAAAAAAGACTGACCTTCCTCAAATCGGTTGGAATTCAAATCAACTCCAATGATTCTTGCTGCCCCAGAAACCCTTGCACCTTCAGCAGCCTAAAAAGTAACAAGGAAATGAACAAGAAAAATCATCATGATAATCCAAACTAGCAGGAAGCACCATAAAAGAGGATCAAAACATAAGAATGACTCACAGCAAGACCAACAGCACCCAGTCCAAAAATGGCAACAGATGAGCCCTTTTTGGGTTTTGCAACATTCACAGTGGCACCAAAACCTTCAAATGCACAAAACAGAAATTGATTAGGGAAAACAAAAACAAAGAAACCACTAATCTTATTTAACATTGTAACCATTAAAATGTGAGAAGTCTTTCAAACCTGTGCATATTCCACAACTAAGAACACAAACTTTTTCAAGAGGGGCTGCAGGGTTGATCTTGGCGACAGAACCAACATGACATACAGTGTATTCACTGAAGGTAGAGGTACCAAGAAAGTGATATATTGGCTTTCCATCCTTGGAGAACCTGGACTTGCCATCACTGAGCATAGTACCCCTGTCAGTATTGATCCTCAGGAGATCACACATGTTGCTTTCCTCTGACTTACAGTGCCTGCACTCCTTGCACTCCCCCGTGAACACAGGAAGGACATGGTCTCCTGGTTGGAGATCAGTCACACCCTCACCTACGCTTTCCACAATTCTAAACAAAAAATTGCCAACCAAGCAAAATTTAGGAAACTAAAAATACTCTGTCTACAAGGGAAACTCAAAATTTAGCAAACATACCCTCCAGCTTCATGACCGTAAATGCGAGGGAACAATGGGTGTTGTCCCTGTGACATAAAAGAGATGATTCAGTTCCAAACGAAAATGCCATGTACAGGAGAGGCCCCTTGTTGTTTCATTTGAGGGGAAACATGTGTTACCAAAATAATAAACAGATGCTCAATCATGCTTAATAATGTAGTGAGCAATGAGGCAGATTATAACCAAATCGTTCTCTTTTGCCATCATGATATGGATATAGTTCAACACAATGCCAGTAAAAGTATAATAAAAATTTACTTTGGCTTCCCAGAAGTAGACATCAGTGTGGCAAAGAGAGGTGAAGAGGATCTTCAAGCGGACTTCTTCTTTCTGTGGTGGTGCCACCTCCACTTCCTCAATTGATAGTGGCTTCCCCGCTTCCCATGCCACCGCGGCTACAATCCACAAATGCCAATGCAATTAGTAAACAATACATCCATTTAATCAATATTATTAACCAACTAGAAGATCAGTCCCCTGCCAAGACAATTGACCAAAAAAATTATGGTTTCTTTCTTCTGTTCAGTAAAGTTTAGAAAATTTCCAAACTGAAATTGGCATCCCCCATCAAATCCAATCCAAGAAAACCCAGATCAAAAGTGAATCATCATCATTAATTGATTTATAAAACATTTTAACAAAAAGAGAAAAGAAAAAAGGAAAAGATCAAGCATCTGCATGTAAAAAAAAAAAAAAAAAAAAACCCACCAGGATGCACAAAAGAAAACAAGATATGTAACCAGAAACAAAGGTATAAAGCAGCTAAGACTCCTCACCAACACTATAAAACAACAGAATGAAGGGAACTGATTGTTAGAACAAACCAGACCCAATTATTGGAATCACTAAAAAAATTATCAGAAACAGAGAACC